>NW_015175369.1:379309-380726 GCF_001447785.1 Gekko japonicus
TTCATCAGCTCATGTGCACGTACAGAGTAAAAGACCCTCACCTTTTCTCTGATCCCTCACTATGAGGGAGAAAATAATATATGCTCCCCAGTTACCAAAGTTTTGGTCACAGCATCAAGGCCATTCAGCTCAACAGGTCATTGTCTTTGCACAGTTGGGAACTGGATTCTTTTCACAGTTAGCACGGTGCTATCCAGTGACAGTTGGCTTGTGGTTGAGTGATTTTCAAAGGAACTAGTTGAACTTGGTTGGTATTGTCATTATTGACATAGATCCTGCACCATCCTGTTCTTTTTATTTCAGGACTTTAAATGAAAAGCATCCCCCCCCCCTTTCCTGAGTGTGTAATGCTGCTCTAGGTGCTTTCACACACTCGTAATAATGGCACTTCCAATCCAATTTCAATGCACTTCGCAACTGGATTTTACTGTGTAGTGCCAGAACATCCATCCAGTCCTGATTTGAGCAAGGCTTCCCCTTACAGCAGGGCTGCCCCTCACTGATTGTAGAGGTATCTCCGTACAGGTAATCTGGGCTACTGCCCTTTTGTGTCCTCTAAAAAGACCTTCAGTCAACAGGAAGCAGAAGATAATATATATACTGCTTAAATCCCCTGTGGACAGCATCATTGCTTTAAATGAGACAGTTGGTAGCTATTCATACGTCCCTAATTTTTGTGTACTGACCTGGATGAGTTCGGCAGGACAGCAAAGAAGCTGCCTGAGGCCCCTGACCCAGATAGCCCAGCCTAGCCAGATCTCAACAGATCTCAGAAGCTAAGTGGGGTTGGTATTTGGATGGGAGACCACCAAGGAAGTCCAGGGTTGCTCTGCAGAGGCAGGCAATGGCAAACCGCCTCTGTTCGTCTTGAAAACCACGCAGGGTCACTGTAAGCCAGCTGCAACTTGACAGACCTTTACACACACAAATGTTTTGCCCTGACCTGGATGGCCCCAGGGTACCCTGATCTCATCCTGTCTCAGAAGCTAAGCAGGGTCAGTCCTTGGATGGGAGACCATCAAGGAATACCAGAGTCGTGATGCAGAGGCAGGCCATGTCAAACCACCTCTGCTCATCTCTTGCCTTGAAAACCCCAGAAGGGGTTGCCATATGTCGGCTGCAACTGGACGGCCCTCTCCACCACAATGCCGAGGCAAACGCTGGCCCAGGTAGCCCTGTACTGTCCACTCTCACTGGGAGCAGTTGTCAAGAAAGAGTCCTTCCCAGTCCTGTTAACCCAAGGTCCTTTTTATTTGCAACCGTAGAAATGAAACTTTGGACCCTCTGCATGAAAGCATGTGGTACAGGGCCCTCTGGGAGCACGGGATACAAGGAAAGTAAATTACTCCAGGTGTGTATCAGGGAATGGAAGAGGCACGCTGGCAATGCGGGTTTGCATTATTCGCAATAGCTGAAT
>NW_015175369.1:380780-387810 GCF_001447785.1 Gekko japonicus
AACAGAACAAATACCTGCCAGCTTGCTTTTAGTACTGGGCTTCTCAAGTTTCTTCCTTGTCTGCAGAGCTATCATTGCATCCAGGTTTTCTGGAAAACAGAAAGAGAAAATGACCATTCTTCAGCTGCATGGGACTAGATCGGATACATTTGCAAAAGTCTTGAAATTTGTTTCCCTGTATCCATGAAGCAGAGATAGGTAAAGGTAAAAGTTCCCTTGCTCGAAAGCCAGTCGAATCTGACTTTAGGGTTGCGGTGTTCATCTCCGTTTCAAAGCCGAAGAGCCAGCGCTGTCCGAAGACATTTCCGTGGTCACGTGGCCGGCATGACTAAACACCAAGGCGCACGGAACACTGTTACCTTCCCACTGAAGTGGTACCTATTTATCTACTTGCAATTTCTTGCTTTCGAACTGCTAGGTTGGCAGGAGCTGGAACTAGAGACGGGAGCTCACTCCGTCATGCGGCACACTCGGGTCTCGAATTGCTGAACTACCGACCTTCCACAGCCTGCAGTTCAGCGTCTTAACCACTTGAGCCACCGCAGCTCCCGAAGCAGAGATAGCCAGATGTTTAAGACACTCTATGACAAAATGTTGGTGATGACTATCAAATGCCATGAGGCCCATGTGTAGACAAGGCAACCAAAGCAGCCCAGTGTTGTTCCACAATGGGGTTGCCATGTCCCCCTTGGCCACTGGCGGGGTAGGGTTGCCAGTTCTAGGTTAGGAAACCCCTAGAGATTTTGGGATGAAGCTTGGGGAGGGAATTCAGTGGGGTACAATGCCATATAGTCCATTCTCCAAAGCATCCATGTTCTCCCAGATCTCTGCAGTCTGGAGATCAGTTGTAATTCTAGGGGATCCCCAGATCCCGCCTGGAGGCTGGCATCCTTATCAGCAATTAGACCCATTTCATCTTCTGCTCCAATTCAACCTCAAAAAATAAATGAGCAGCTCTGGGGAATCAAATCAAGGCTTGACCTAGTTGTACATCCCATTTCAATGCTTCTGGGCAGCCCACAAACAGGTCTGGACCTAGGAACTGGTATTCAGTGGTGCACTGCCTCTAAATGCAGAGGTTTCATTTGGCATCATGGCTAACAGCTGCCAATAGAACTGTCCCCTGTTCTAACGCCTCTGGAAAATTATTTAAGTCAGACATGACAGAGATCTACAAAATTATGCATGGTGGAGAGAGAAACTTTTCTCCCTACAATACTAAATGGCACTAGATTCAAGACAGACAAAATGAAGTATTGATTCACGAAACAGGTTGTGGAACTCCTTGCCACAAAATGTGGTGAAGACCACTGGCTTCGATGGATTTAAAAGGAAGCTGGATAGATTTATAGAGGATAGGTCCATTGTTGGCTCTTAGCTACAATCACATGAAGCTGCCTTACCCTGGATCAGACTCTTGGTTGATCAAGGTCAGTATTGTCTAATCAGACTGGCAGCAGCTCTCTCCAGGGTCTTAGGGAGAGGTCTTTCACATCACCGACGACCTTGTCCTTTTGACTGGAGATGACGGTGAATGAATAGGGCTGCCCAGGGGTCATTTCGTAGAAAAAGAGCTAGGGGGACTCATTAGCATAACTCATTAGCATATGCCACACCCCCTGACATCACCAGAAGTGTGTCCTCCCCACAGCCGGTGGCGACCTCCAGCGGGCACCAGCAGGGAGCTCCAGGCCCCGCCCTCCCGCACTTCACCCGGGGGGATGGCGTCCCCCCACGTCCCCCCCCCCAATGACCCCTGGGGCTGCCAGCTCTGGGTGGGGAAATAGCTGGAGATTCTGGAAGTGGGGCCTGAGGAGGGCAGGGTTTGGAGAGGGGAGGGGCTTCAATAGGGTATCATGCCATAGAGTCCACCTTCCAAAGCAGCCATTTTCTCCAGGGGAACTGATCTCTGTCGCCTGAAGATCAGCTGTAATCAATGTTCCCTCTAAGCTGTGGAGTCTTGTGAGCAAAAATTCTACTTTGTGAGCTACTGGCGTAAAAGTTTTGCGCGAACGATTTGAGTACTGCATGCATTCATTTGCTCTGGAGCCCTCCTTCCTGAGCTAAGACAAAAATGTGTGAGCCGGAAGCTAAAAAGCTGTGAGCTAGCTCACACTAACTCAACTTAGAGGGAACATTGGTTGTAATCCCAGGAGATATCCAGACACCACCTGGAGGTTGGCAACCCTAGGATTGCACCTGGGGCCTTCTGAGTGCCGAGCAGACGCTCTACGACTGAGCCGTGGCCCCTCCCCAATAGATGAATGGATCCTCCGGGGTCAGAGGCAGAATATGTCTTGTCTTCAGGTGCTACAGAATTATCTGACGGGAGGACTGGTACCAGCGGGCCCTGCCGGTGGGACTCCCTGTGGCATCCAACCGGCCACTTTGGGAAGCAAGAAGCTGGACTAGATGGACCATGGCTATTCTTACGCTCTTGAAAGAAAAAGGCCCAGTCTCTCATAGCCGCCCACCTTGCCTCTGAAGGAGGGCTCTTGATGAGCTCTTAATGAACAGGCGGATTCATGAGAGGAGACCCCCACTCCCACCCACCTTGCCCTGGTCCCAAGCAATTTAGGGCTTTAAGGATAAGGACCAGCCATTCGAATGTTGCCCAGACATTTTAAAATCGCTCCTCTTAGATGAGAAAAACCTGAAGCAGTTTATGATATACACAGTTAGGAAGGACGAAACTGAAAGACGTAAGGAATTTGGCCCTCTCCTTGATTTCCCCCCCCCCCAGTTCCAACTGACTATACTGCTGTCATCTCTACACTCAGAATGACTAGAAACGTCATTGTCAACAGAAAGCTGGGAACCTCAGGGTTCTAAAGAGTTCCAAAGGCTCACAAAACGCTGGATCTTGGGAAGCCCATACAGCATTGCCACACAGCTGTGCTTTCCCCTTTTAATCCCCCACAGTGCTTTCAAATACGCAGAACGATTTGTTCAAGGCCACATTTTGACGCAGCCTGTTTTGGAAAAGGTCAAGAGAGAGAAGGAAAGTCGCTACCAACTGGCTCTATTTCAAGTCAAGACTACACTTATGGGCCCACCAGCTGTGATCCGAAATCAGAGTGCAAAATATTTGCTTTGAATTACACTAATGGGGTGAGTCATCTGCAGAAATGTCATACTCACGGCCAGTAGCTAAGCAACAGGGTGTCCTAGATGGGGCACTAATACGCTCCCATGTCATTGCTGGGCCAGTTGCCTTGGTAACTTTTTTTTAACAGGCTAAAAACTCATCCAGGCGACAACCTTTCACCCATCTGGCCCCCTATTTCCGATAGTGCCAATTACGGCAAAAAAACAACAACCCTCCAGAGCGGAACTGCTAATAACTTCCAACAAAACAGCCTAGCTAGGGAGGGGAGGCAGTTCTATGTATTTAAGTAGCTGCAGAGCGTGCTCACGAGTTATGCCGCATGGTGTCAGAGGTCCTGTAGGTCAAGCGGTGGTTCCTTAGAGAGGCCTGGGCCACTTTCAGCTTTTGAGGCTCCTGGCTGTAACTGCCCTCACCTTGGCGGCCCAGGCTAGGGCTAGCCCAGTCTCACCAGATTTCAGCTGCTAAGCAGGACTGGCCCTGGTCAGTATTTGGATGGGAAGACCACCCAGGAAGCCAGGCTACGTGGAGACCAGGAATGGAAAACCACCCCTTAACGTCTCTTGCCTTGAAAACTACAGGGCTGCCATAAGTAGGCTGCACCTTGATGGCAACCCCCCCCCCCCTGTAATTTTAAAAACAGAACACTTAGTGAGCAAAAAAAAAAGATGCAAAATTTTTCAAAAGCCAAAGAATTCACAGGTCTCTAAATTTGAGACCCCCTTTGAACTTAAGACCCAGACTGGCTAATGGCCCTCCTGATCCAACCTCTGCCTGCCTGCCTGCCTTCCATCCATCCATCCATCCGTCTATCTATCTGGTACATCTGGCATCTGTGGAAGTGTGTGCAGTTGCAGAACATTTCCTACTTTCCCAGCCAAACCTCAAACAAGCGCAAAATTCTTACCACCATAGGGAAATAGGCTCAGTTGTGGGTGTGTGATATATGGTGGCACTCGACAAAGCAGATCTGCTTGATAAGTCCTGGAGAGGGCAACCCTCAAAAATGGAAATCACCAAATGTGCATCAAACAGATGCTTCAGTTGGAGTGCATCAAGTAGTTCAAACTACATCATCTGTGGGTGTGGGCCTCAAAGTATGCATGTACCTCCAGGTTTTCCCCTGTGAATTTGGTGCGTCCCCTTTGCTTTTTGGGTGATGCAGGTCTCGACCACCAGACGGTGACCTAGCAGCTCAGAAGGCCAGCCTACCGCTGAATTTGCATGTCAAAACCTGACTCTTGTCCAACAGATATATTATCAGCCACAGGCTTAAATGTGTAGGAGTTTCCTGCTGCTAATGCCATGCTGAAGAGGTTATGTGAATGCGTTCTGCAAAACAGCTGACCCAAGTGGGTGGCAAGGCTTTGTTTTTCTCCTATGGATGTCTCTTATGGAATTCCTGAGGCCGAATGCATTGGGCAGGAATAATGCACAATCATTGAAAGGGCTAAGGGCTTTTCGCGTCACATCAAGTTATCCACCCACTGTATAGACTTCCAGAGTTTCCATAACATATCCCGAAAAGGCAAGTTTTTCTTTGCATAATCAACATATGCCTGAAAGGCACTCTTTCAGCCCACACTTGTTCACTTGTCAGCATGACTTGGAACCAAAAACGAATCTAAATATATGTGGCATTAAATAATTCTGTTGGGGGAAGACCTCTTCCCCTCCCCACAACGGTGTCTGCGATGGAAATTCTTTTCCATTCTGGAACAAAAATGTTTAAGTAGTGAAGTCACTGTGATGATGGTAATAACAGATAACATTTAAGGCAGGTTTATACAGGCGTGTGCCTAATTTGATTACTCAACCCTTTAAAATCTTTGGTTGTAGCATTAAAACAGACAACCAAACACACCTGCAACTGGGAACATCAGGCACATGCTGGATCAGATGAAGAGTCTTCTAGTCCACTATCGCCCTGACCTGGATGGCCCCGGGTAGCCTGATCTCATCAGATGTTGGAAGTTAAGCAGGGTCGGCCCTGGTTAGTATTTGTACGGGAGACCTCCAAGGAAGCCCAGGGTGGTTATGCGGAGGCAGGCAATAGGAGGAGGAGGAAAAGGAAGAGGTGGAAAAGGAGGAGATACTGGATTTATACCCTGTCCTTCACTCAGCGTCTCAGAGAGGCTTATAATCTCCTTCCCTTCCTCTCCCCACAGCAGACACCCTGTGAGGCAGGTGGGGCTGAGAGAGCTCTGAGAAAACTGCTCTTGAGAGAACAGCTCTGAGAGAATCATGGCTGGCCCAAGGTCACCCAACTGGCTTCATGCGGAGGAGTGGAGAATCAAACCCTGTTCTCCAGATTAGAGTCCGCTGCTCTTAACCACTACAGCAAATGGGGAATCGCCTCTGACCGTCTCTTGTCTTGAAATCCCTGTGGCAGGGCCCCCCGACGTGGGCCCCAGGGATGCCATGGTGTCTGCCAACGCCTTTCCTGGAGCGCATCCACTGTTTTAGAAAGTGGTCGGGTGGGCTGGGTGGGCAATTGCCCAGCAAGGCTTCTGACTAGCCAATGGAGATCAGATCACAATAGCATTTTTTCAGCAGCAGCTGCCATGGCCGTGTTGGTTTTATTGCCTTTCATTTCTCTTTCTCAAGGGTATTTTTTAAAATTATCCCTCTCCTCTCCTGTACTTGGGCTCCCTCTGTGTGTGTCTGCACCTCCTGTGGCAGCTGTTTTGTGGCAGCGCCCACCAGCCTGTGTCAGAATTCCAAAGGTGCCCACCGGCTCAAAAAGGCTGGGGATCCCTGCCCTGTGGGGTTACCATAAGTCCGCTGTGACTTGATGGCACTCTCCACCACCAGTTCGGTTTCCTGCCTGTTGTTGTTGTTCAGTCGCACAGTCGAGTCCGACTCTTCGCGACCCCATGGACCAGATCCCGCCAGGCCTTCTGGTCTTCCACCGTCCTCTGAAGTTGGCTCAACTTCATGTTCGTTGCATCTATGACACTGTCTAACCATCTCATCCTTTGCTGTCCCCGTCTTCTTTGACCTTCAGTCTTTCCCAGCATCAGGGTCTTCTCCAGTGAGTGCTCCCTTCTCATTTGGTGGCCAAAGTATTTGAGCTTCAGTTTCATTATCTGGCCTTCCAGGGAACAGTCAGGGTTGATTTCTTTTAGGATGGACTGATTTGATCTTCTTGCAGTCCAATTTCTGATACTGTCCATGGAAAATGTAACCTGTCTTAGAGAGCAATCCTTAAGGAAACCTGCTCAGAAGTCAGTTCCATTTTATTCAGTGGGGCTTACTCAAAGTATAGTGTTCTTAGGACTGCAACCTCTAGTCTCTGCTCACGCACACAACCGCCCAAGAAAAACAAAGTCCCGGCTGCTCCCTTATTAACATCAATACAATGTGGGTCACTGATCTGACAAACAGAGGCAATGTGTGGGGAAATAAGCCCACAAATGAGAGCAGCAGATAGCTGGGGAAAGTTGACTGGCGATAGCTTTGGTGAATGTATTTGTAGGGCTGCAATAAAACATAAATCCCTTTATCAGGGCTCTCAGAGCAGGCTACCCAGGTTATAGTCCCTGCCACTTCCCCTGACTCCAAATAAGATTTTTCTCACTTTGGCACAGCTACCGTCTTTCAGCTGGAGGCTGTGAATGCAGAGGTCTCTTTGGATCTTTGTCTTTCAAATAACAACACACTGTGCAACTGACATCAATGCACCGTTCCTCCAGTATAAAGTGACTGGTAGGTAAAAATAGAGGAGCCAGCCAAAGGTGAGTAACAGCAGGGATGGTAAGATAGAATCAAAAAGAAATTTAAAGAGGGTGGTGGCGATGAGGACTATGAAAGGGAAGTTCTACAGGTACGAAAGAACCCTGTGATAAATGGGGTCTCATTTGAACAATGGATTCCTGTACTAATTGCTTCTGCCGTACCCAAGCTCTTGCCAGGCAGGAATGA
>NW_015175369.1:387835-414169 GCF_001447785.1 Gekko japonicus
TAATCAACAGAAAGCATTAATGTCGTCTGGTGTAATAAACTCAGGGGCTTATTTTCATGCCGCTGTTGAACACGGAAATAGACAGCCAGGGGGATATCAAGGCCATACATATTAACCTTCCAAGGCATGCACTGTGTTGCTGCTGGATGAACCTGTTACTTCTGTAAGCCAAGAACATGTGGTGGACTGTATTGCCTCAAAATGGCGGATGGATTGATATTGTGTGGCTTCCAAACTCCCTGCCCCAATTATCCCAGTCATGTACAATGATTGACAGCCTAGCTACCATCTCAGAGAGATCTTCAGGTTATGCCTCCTTGGCATTTGTGCCAGGTAGAACAGTTAGATTTGAGTCCAGTGGCACCTCTTGAGAATCAGCTCTTAAAAGCTTATACCCTAAAACTCTTGTTGATCTTTAAAGTGCCACAGGACTCAAATCTAACTGTTTTGCTGCAGACCCACACGGCTACCCTCTGAAACTGTGAGTCAGGTAGGGTTGCCAGCTCTGGGCTGGGAAGTTCCTGGGGATTTGGGGTGGAGCCTGAGGAGGGTGGGGTTTGGGGAGGGGAGGGACCTCAGCAGGGTATAATGCCATCCTCCAAAGCCATTTTCTCCATGGGAACTGATCTCTGTAGCCTGGAGATCAAGATTCCAGGAGATCTCCAAGCTCCACCTGGCGGTTGCCAACATTCGTGTCCAGTGGGTTTGGGTTCTGTGCATTTCTTCAGTTCCATGTCCCTACCAGAAAGATTCTGGCTCATTATCCACTGAAAGGTCGATGTCTTTGTCCTGATTTGCTGAACTTTCCATGTCCTGGTGGCTTTTGTCCTAGAGAAGAACTGAAACGTTTGAGTTCCTCCTTCACTGGTTGCCTGAATGGAACAGTCCAAGGAGGACTCTACTCTGTGTTTTTTTCTGCATGTTTAAATCAAAAACCATGTTGACAGCTGGGCTAAGTCAGCAGTTTCAGCTTCTTGGATGTAGAACAAGCCTTCCTTGGTTGCTCTCCACTGTCTTCCTGAGTAGCCACAGATCTCAGTACATGTCTTGGGCTGGAGTCCATATGCAAAATATGACAGCGGGTGCAATAGGTTGCCAGCCCCAGGTCCAGGTTAGGGAATCCCCCGAATTCAGGGGCTTCTCCCCACCACAGACCAGCTGGCAGACAGGGGAAACCCCACCCTAACACAATGACATCACCCAAAAGTGACATAATCACGTCAGGGACATAGTACGGGGACGCTCTGGTATTTGGGCAAAGTCTGTGATTTGAGACTGAAAAAACAATAGAGTTTCACTCAAATAACAGAGCGCCCCCGACATTATGACATCACTTCCGGGTGACATCATTGTATCAGGGATGTCATGCAACATCCCTGCCCACCCCCCATGTCCCCCCACTAGAGCGACGAGGGGGCCTGGCAACCCTAGGTGCAATTTGGTTGACAGACTGCCATGTAATAAAAGTAGCTTATGATCACTGATATCTTCTGATTCAACCTTCAAAACTTTCTAAAGTTCTTGGTCACGCATGTTAACGATGCAATTGTTTAGAAGGAAAGTATGGATCTAACACTTTCCCATATGTCAAGTAGATTGGACTCCTTGTCTGTAGGAGGTGGGACTTGCCTGACTTTCCAAAGAAGAGCAAAACATGGGGGAAGGCGAGATGTATGGTGGCATCTGGACACATCCATCTCTCATCAAAACAACTCCCTACTCAGGAGCGAAGGAGGCCGGGGGATGGGAGTGGTGAGTCACAAGTGAAGGAGGAAGGTGTGATCCTGATGACTAAGGAAGACAGTGAGACAGCAGTGGCTCTGGCCCAAAGGGGAAGGAGTCGTAACAGAGAAGGCTGCAGCCCATCAATGAAGGAGGGAAATGGCTGATTCTTTGTGCCTGGAGTAGAGATCAGTCAGGAGGGGAAGGAGAGGAGGGCAACGCAGATAAATCAGGGTGGGGAAAATCAAGGCACGACTGTTTGTTACAGAGTCCTCAGGTCTTGGCGTGACAGGGGTGGGGAACAACATGTGCCACTAGATTTGCCAACTTCTCCTAGGATTTCAACTGATCTCCAGGTGATGGAGATCAGTTCCCCTGAAGAAGATGGCTGCTTTGGAAGGAGGACTCTATGGCATTATACCCCACTGAAGTCCCTCCCCTCCCCAAACCCCACTCCCCAAATCTCCAGGTATTTCCCAACCTAGAGCTGGCGACTCTATGTGCCACCGACAGGTCCTGGCATTGCAACCCTGGGTAAAACTCCTTCCAGGTCAAGAAGCTGCTGTCCTAAGGCCACAGCAAAGACAATTTGCAATAACATCAGAATATTCGGACAGAGGGTGGGATTGCCAGCAACAGTCTGAGTCATCTCCAACTATCTCTCTTCACAGACCAAAGGGAAGTAAGTTCCTCTGGCCGCCCCCACTCCCCAGTGCCCCACAGCTGGTAAAAAGGAGGCAGGGATATGGGAATCTCAGTTAAGACCTAACATGACTCATGAGACACCACTGCCCAGAGCCGCCCTCCTCCCTACCAGGCACAAGGGACACTCCTGTTTTAATGGCCTGATGGCTTACCCACGGAAGTTGCTGTCTCTCCTGCAGATATATGTTTAGCTTGTCTGCGGCTAAAACGTGTTTTGTGCTTTATGCTAGTGACTGGCATCTCATGGGAGTTCAGCTGGCATTTCCAGGCCGGGCCCCAGTATACACAGGCAAAAGGGCTCTTTAAGCCATGGCTTTGGAAGAGTTCCCCTTTCATGTCCTTTAGCTGCTTTCACACAGGGGAGCTGGTACCTGAAGTGCAACAGGAAAGACCTGCGGCACTCTGTCACTGTTTGCGGAGGGAAGGACAGCAAGGAAGAGCCACTCGTGTCGAAACGAGTCAGCGGGTGGAAAAATCATTGTCCCGTATCAATTCAAAATACAATCAAGCTGGCTAGTAAAAACACTACACAAAAGGAAGTCCATCCTGAACAGGATATCGCCATAATCTAATGCTTTCGGAATCTGTTTTCTTCTTGCTGTCTCCTTTTCACCTTCCCCTTTCCTTTACTGCCATTTTGTCCTTCATGCTTCGGTAGTTCCCCGAGAGTCTGTTGAGCAAACATTTGGCTGACTACCAGACTGTCAGCCGAAGCAAGCCGTCGTCAGTCGATTCTGACCGGAATGCAGGCGTTTTGAACTTCTGAGAAAGTGTCTGTAAAAATTCCTTTCTCTCCTAGGGTTGCCAGCCCCCAGGTAGCACCTGGCGATCTCCTGCTATTACAATGGCTGCCGCAGCTTATTTTTCAGCCACACAGTGAAGATTTGTGTGTTGTGGTGGCAGCTGCTGCCGACGCAACATTTTAAAAGAGTCTGCCCAGCCAATCACATCTCCAGTGGCCCGTCAGAAGCTTTGCTGGGAGAAACCCCACCTGACCCTGCCTACTTTCTAAAAACACTTAGGGGGCACCAGGAAAGATGTCAGTGGCCAGCATATAAATTTTTAAGGATACTTGAGCACTACTGCCCGCACCAGATTTCCCAACACGCATACTAAGCACAATGTACTGAGGAAGAGGTTAAGGAAATGTTTATGTACTGAAACGTCTGCTCTTGGTCCCTGTGCAAAAGCATAAATGAAATAAACCCAACATTAAAAACCACAACACTAAAAAAAACAACAACAGTGGGAGAACATTTTAATCTTCCAGGTCATTTCACTGCTGACCTAAGAGTCTCAGTACTCAAACACAGAAGCTTCAGTGGGAGATTACAACCCAAGCCTGCTGAATTTAACTTCATTCACAAATTCCGAACAATGTACTTCCCAGGGCTGAATAGGGACATAGGATTCTTATCTCACTACAGATGCTAATTTTCTGCCCCTACACATTTCTCCCCTGCTCTAATCGAGCTGATTACAATGTGCACTGTACCTTTGCATCCTGAATTCATAGAATCACAGAGTTGGAAGGGGCCATACAGACCATCTAGCCCAACCCCCTGCCCAATGCAGGACCAGCCTAAAGCAGCTCTGAGAAATATTCGTCCAGCGTCTTCTTGAAAGCTGCCAGTGAACGGGAGCTAACCACCTCCCTGGGCAGCTGATTCCACCTTTGAACCACGCTGACCGTGAAAACGTTTTTCCTAATATCCAGCCGATACCTTTCTGCATGTAATTTAAACCCGTTGCTTCGGGTCCTACCCTCTGCTGCCAACTGGAACAGCTCCTTGCCCTCCTCCAAATGACAGCCTTTCAAAGCCTTTAAAGAGAGCTATCATGTCCCCCCTCAATCTCCTCTTTTCCTTTCCTCATAGGGCTCAGTCTCCAGACCCCTAATCATCCTCACTGCTCTTTTCTGCACCCTCTCAATTTTGTCCACATCCTTTTTGAAGTGAGGCCTCCAGAACTGCACACAGTACTATAACAGGGAGGCTATGACCTCCTGCAATTCCTTCTCTGCAATGCCCCTCCCACCTTCCGACTGGGATATAAGGATTTCGATATCTCCATTCCTACGTGTATCTGATGAAGCGAGCTTTGACTCTTGAAAAGTCTTGTTGGTCTCTATGGTGCTGCTGGACACAAATCTAGCTGTTCTACCATCTGAAACAGTAATTGCCAGACTCCTTTTGACTATAAACACTGTTACGTTTTTCCACAGACTTCCTACCTTTTAGAATTGCAATGCCAGTCTTTTAAGCAGAGACTCAGTCTGTCCTGCACCTTTTAAACATACCAGGAAGACCACATAGGAGAACCTGAACCAGCGGAGGCCACTCCAGGCAGTCACACTAAACAGAGACTTGAGATAGAGCCAGATGCCTGCCCTGCCTCAGAGACTTCTCAATCCCATCTGATCAAAGATCACTGAAAGTGCTCTTTTTCCCCTCTGCCTCCCCCCAAGTATTCTAAGAATCCTGGTTGGCCATTGGAGCTCTTCCGCCAGGCTTTGGGTTGAGGCAGTGGGTGCCCCCTCTTTGTGGCCAACCCCACCAGCGACCTGGATCCTAACACCTTAAAATCTTCCACCCCTGTTGATATGGTTCTATCAGAGCTGACATGGTACTTAGGAGTATGGTATTTTACACTGTTGTTTTAATCTGGTTTTAACTGTGTTGTATTTTACACTGTTGTTACTTGCTCTGAGCCTACCCGCAGGGAGGGCGGGATATAAATCCAAATAAATAAATTGCTGGCCTTGCCCAGCAGGTTAGGGTTGCCAAGTCTCCCCTGGCTGCTACCAGGGGACCGGGGGCATCAGGCTGCCTGCTCCTGCTTGGGAAACTCCTGCAGATTTGGGGGTGGTAGCTGGGGAGGACAGTGGAATGGGTCAGGGGCCAGGATGTTCCCTCTAAGCTGTGGAGTGTGGTGAGCAAAAATTCCACTTTGTGAGCTGCTGGCATTAAAGTTGTGAGCGAGCAATTTGGCTACTCCAGTTTGCTCTGGAGCCATCCTTCCTGAGCTAAGACAAGAAGGTGTGAGCTGGAGGCTAAAAAACGGTGAGCTAGCTCACACTAACTCAGCTTGGAGGGAACACTGGCCCAGGATATGACTCCACATACAGCCATGTACCTTCTGAAGATAGTTTCAAAGGGTAACTGTCTTGGCCTGCATTGGAACAGCTACGTCGGATCTGATGAAAGGATCCTTGACTCTCAAAAGCTATTCCCCTGAAAAACTGGTTGGTCTCTCAGGTGCCACTGGACTGGAATCTAGCCACGTGTACAGCTTTGCTATTTGTCCATCTGGCCCTGGTTTACTGTGAGATGTAACAGCATCGTTCACTGAACAGTACTACAGGGCTCTTCCCCCTGGAAGGAGATCCTGCAACGATGACATCATGCGGGGCCTCCAAATCCCAGACCAGCTGTTGCCAAGACGTGCTTTTAAACTTACTGTCTCTACAGATTGCAGAGGAAGGAGCTCAAATCACGTGACCTGACTGAGTAAATGATTTATTGTTTTGAGAGCATAATTCCAGCTTGTCGTTTCAGCCTTTAAAAAGGGGACAGGAGGTATTTTGAGGCAACTATTTTAAAACCAGCCGTCGTTCTGAAATTCTGTCACCATTAAGGGATGCTCTCCAGGTATCTTAAGCAGGATGTTACAGGAAGGGGCACTACTAGGGTTGCCAGATCTGGACTGGGAAATTCCTGGAGATTTGGAGGGTGGAGCCCGGAGAGGGAAGGGTTTGGGGTGGAGAGGGACCTCAGTGGGTAAAATAAGTCCACCCTCTAAAGCAGAGGTGTCAAACTCATTTGTAACGAGGGCCAGATCTGACACAAATGTCACTTTGTTGGGCTGGGCCATGTGTGCCATAAAACATAATGCTGGGTACCAGAGAGATAAACTGTATAAAGGACAGCAGCTGGTAAGCTCCAAGTTGGCTGGGAGGGGGATGCAAAGGAAAACTCATATGGCCGGACTGGGCAGATGCTCCCACGATGCTTGACTGCTGCAGACAAAGGTGTTCTGCCATGCTGAAGCCACAATGGGGTGACTCGGCCCACTCCCCCCCATCACTCCTTCCCTTGCACCAGTCGCTCGTGAGCCGCATAAGAGCCCTTGGATCAGTGTTCCCTCTAAGATGAGTTACGCCCCGGTCACACTGGGGGAAAAGGTGTGGCTGAAGTGTGGCTTTTTTGAGCCGCATCAAAAGAGAAGCGTGGTGGCGGGATCAGACAGATCCCCCGAGCTGCCGCTCAGTTGCTCCCCGGCGTGATCAGATGCCAGGGGGAAGCCACAGATCGGTGAGCGAGGTGAGCCCGCTGCGCATGTGTGCACCTGCGCAGTTTGGCAGGGGGCCTCGCATGCTGCCGGAGACGGGTGCACCGGCAATCACACAGCCGCCCCTGCTGCGGATTTTCTGGTAAGTAGTAGTGTTTTGTAGGGGTTTTTTTGATCCGCATCTTCGGCTGGAAGAGATGGATTGGGGACGGGTGAGCACCGCTTCCCAGATGTTGCGGTGTGATCCCGCCCGCTTGATGCATCCCTCTCGTGGATCAAAGCCTCCCATGTGACTGGGGCCTTCATGTGAGCTAGCTCACAGTTTTTTAGCCACCAGCTCACACATTTTTGTCTTAGCTCAGAAAGGATGGCTCCAGAGCAAACTAATTTATGCAGTAGCCAAATCACTTGCTCACAACTTAGCTCACAAAGTAGAATTTTTGCTCACAGGACTCCACAGTTTAGAGGGAGCATTGCCTTGGATGGGCAAGTTCTGGCCCCCGGGCCTTATGTTTGACACCCCTGTTCTAAAACATCCATTTTCTCTAGCGAAACTGATCTCTGTAGTCTGGAGAACAGCTGTAATTCTGGGAGCTCTCAAACCACCACAGGGAGACTGGCAAATGTAGGTGTTATCCACACTTAATGGCCATTAATAAAAGGTAAAGGTTCCCTTGCTTGAAAGCCAGTCGAATCCTACTCTAGGGTTGCGATGCTCATCTCCGTTTCAAAGCCGAAGAGCCAGCGCTGTCCGAAGACATTTCCGTGGTCATGTGGCCGGCATGACTAAACACCAAGGCACACGGAATGCTGTTACCTTCCCACCGAAGTGGTACCTATTTATCTACTTGCAATTTCTTGTGTTCGAACTGCTAGGTTGGCAGGAGC
Organism: Gekko japonicus; assembly: GCF_001447785.1. NCBI lineage: Eukaryota > Metazoa > Chordata > Lepidosauria > Squamata > Gekkonidae > Gekko > Gekko japonicus. The sequence continues at coordinate 395,441 of NW_015175369.1, forward strand.
TGAACTAGAGACGGGAGCTCACTCCGTCATGTGGCACACTCAGATCTCAAACTGCTGAACTACCGACCTTCCACAGCCTGCAGTTCAGCATCTTAACCACTTGAGCCACCGCAGCTCCTTATGGCCATTACTCCTTGTTAAAAAACCCCACAGATGGGCACACTTAGACAATAAGGCCCAAGGACTCGACATGACACTGTCAGTTAAAGAGATAAAATAACTTGCTTTTATGGTTTAATTCTAAAACAGTTGCCATTTACTCACAACGTTGTGTGTTTCACCCAGTTACCAACAGCACTTTACCAAACAGCACCCAACACTCCAAAGCACTGCATGTCTTAAACCCTTTCATGAGTTGTAGCAGTTCTGACAACAAAACTCTGCGCTTCTTCCACCACCGCTCTATTTAAGATAATATTCTCATGGTTTCTTAGCACTCCTGAGAATATTAGATCAGTATTTGAAGGTCAGAAACAAAGCCATTTCTCAACAGCGAAGCTAAAAATAGGTCAACGACCAAGTGGCTTGAAAGCCTATCAGAAAATGCTTCCTACTACGGTTTGCATCGATGGAATTTGTCTCTCTGTTGCTTCCTGGAGCATAACAGCCTGCCAGCATGGAGCTGGGTCACATCTGCGGCTAAAGATCCCACTGGGAACCATTTACGTGTTCACCCCCTGATTACTCTGATGCTCTGTGATATGAATAGAGCATCACATCTCTAGAACACAGACAGAACTCTTACGCCCCAGTGCTTCCCAAGGGAAGGCTGCTCCAAGTACCTCTGTGACTGAGGTGGAGGCCAGGGGAGGATTTATGGGTGGCTTGCGGGAGGGGGGGGGAATTCAGCTCCTGAACATCCAGGAGCACACAAGTACTCAAAAGCAGAGGAATCACACGATACAAGTGCAGGCTTCCTTCGAATTCCTGCATCTCTCCATATTCCTGGTTCAAATTCTCACTGCATTTCTGCTTTAGAGTACACAGCTTCATATTCTGTGATTTTGCAGACACAATGAGTATATTTGGGGGGGAGTTATTGTTTTTAAAACAAAGAATCCCTCATAGAAGGAATGCGTGACAGCTCATCAACTCCATCTGCTGTCCTTTTAATCTCATTCATATTAATCAAACCCTATTAGGGATTATAATTAGATCATTGTGAATATATTTCAGCCAGTACCCTCTGCAACCAAACAGCTCAGCCCCTCTAGGACGATAAACTGCTTTAAAACGGTCTAGTTTCGAAGCCCACTGATATGAATTGCTAATGATTAACATTCCTGCATAGATGCTGAAAGTGTTATTAAGGAGTAATGAATATCAGTGGCTATTAGCCACAAGGTATAGATAGGGACTCTGGGGCAAGTGATGCTCTGTCATCTTGGTGCTTGGGGGGGGTCAACAGTGGGAGGGCTTCTAATGTTCTGGCCCCACTGCTGGACCTCCTGATGGCACTGGTATTTCTGGCCACTGTGGGATACAGCGTGTTGGACTGGATGGGCCTTTGGCCTGATCCAACATTGGCATCTCTTATGTTCTTATGTTCTTAATATTTTGCAGGGGAAAAGATTTTAGCCCCATCTGGAAAACCTCTATTACAGAAGTGAAAATAGCAAGCAAGCAATATTTACGTAATGGCCCTGTGTCTTCAGATGATATTTACAGATCAAAATATAAAATGTCATTGCTGGTGCTGTTGTGATTCACAGATATCTGGCCAGGAGGTGGACCCGCCAGAGGCAAAACTAGACTCAAGCTAGCCAAAGAAGGTGAGGGGGAAGAAATGCCCTTACACGTATGCACCCAGCTGTGCTTACTCATTTTGAATGGAGTTGAAAGATCAAATGGATGCTAATGGGCAAATCTTAAGGGTAATGGATGGAGGGATTGATATGGAGTTGGGAAGACTATTCATTCTTAAAAGAGTGAGACTTTAAGGGAGTTGTCATGAAATTTAGTGGGATGTTTGGACTGTATTCATCTTGGTCTGAAATGAAACGGAACGTTTTCTCATTCGCTACTACAGCTATTAAGTTCACACAGCAATGCTAGAGAAAGTATGCAATACGTCATTGCTGTTGTGTATGATCAGTGTGCTTGTCCCTGACCTGGACAGCCCAGGCTAGCCCGATCTTGTCTGATCTTAGAAGCTAAGTAGGGTCAGCCTTGGCTAGTATTTGGAAGGGCAACCTCCATGGAATACCAGGGCTGTGACACAGAGTCAGACTATGGCAAACCACCTCTGAAACACCTCTTGCCTTAAAAACAAGTCTAGCTCCCCACCTAGTGGTGCATAACTTCCGATTACCAGACAATCTTAGGATCTCCTGGCTATCCTGCACACAAGGCCATATGATAATTAGCATTACTTTGCTTGTTCTGAATACACAATGAGCTTTGCATAACAATGCCACAGACTCTACCTTTTGCATTTAATTGCCTTCCAACTTAAAACACTTCCCACCCACACTAATTATTGTAAAAATGTATGTCAACAGGACACACTTCATGCTGCTGAAGAAGTAGACTCTAGTCTACCAAAGTTCACAGCACAATAAATCTATTAATCTTGAAGATGCTACAAGACTCATTTTGAGGTATCCCTCCCACAGATCAGGTCCCCCCAACCTTTTTGAGCATGTGGCACCTTTGGAATGACGACACCGAGTGGTGAGCACAACCACAAAATGGACACTGTGTGTGCGAGGTGAGCCACAAAATGGCCACCATGGGAGACAGAGCCAACCACATACAGAGGAAGCTGAGGTGCAGGAGACAAGAGGAATACATTTTAAAAATACATTGGGAAAGAGGTCATAAGGAGTGTGACGACCCCTTATCTGGGGAGGCCTGGTTTCACTTTAAAGTGTTCTTTTTATTTTGTTCAACTGGGTAGGTTAGGTTGCCACCAGGAAATTTTAGGCTTTCCAAACCTTTATACTTTCTTTTGGCTATCACTGGGTAGGTAGGTCGAGGTTTTAGGCTTTCATGAGGGTCTATGTGTTTCCTGAGAAATTAGAAATTATTTCTTTCAGAGCTGGCAGACTTAAATAAAAGAAGATTTATTGAAACAGTTCATAGATTAAAGTGTAGAACAATGTAACCAGTAATGTGAATAATTTTAACAATTTCGTTGTGTCTCCCACAAGATCTGCTACCTTTCTGACAGGGATTTTTCAAGTAACTTTGTAACTCATTACTCAGGGTCATATAGGTTTCCTATTTCACTCCAGTCTGTCACTCAGACTTTTTATTTTTCTCTTTAACTTTACTTTCTTGTTTCCTTATACATTCAACTTTTCTTCATACACAGAACTTAACTCTTGTATCCCACACAATACTCTCTCTCTCTCAGACTTCAGAACTCTAACTTAACAACTGTCTTTATCAACTGTCAACCTCTAACTGTCACTCCTGAAGGACATACCCATTCATCCACTCAGAAACCCTTTCTAACACCCCTCCCCCTCTCTGTCAATCACCAATCACACCACACTTGTCTCTTCAAGCACTCTAGTCCATCACACGCCAAGCAACCAAACTTTTAAAGAGATACACACACACACATATAAAACAAGGAATCATTACAAGGAGAAAAAAACTAACCCTGAAGTGGCAGCTGTCACTGAAATGTTATTTTAATCTGCACAGCCAATCAGATCTCCAATAGGTAATCAGAAGCCCATCTGGCCACACCCACTTTTTAAAAACACTTGTCAGGTGCCAGGAAAGGTACTAGTGGGCACCACAGTGCCCCCAGGCACCCCGTTGGGGACCCCCTGCCATAGATCATAACTCTCCAATTGTACTTGCAAAGCATCCTGTATTGTTCAATACGTTTTTATTTTACCCAAGGTGGGTGTTCAGATGGCTTTTTAAAAATCAAACTGTCTCCAAGATAATATTCTAACATGGTTCCAATCAAGTAAGACCATTTAAGCATGTGGTGATTCCTGTGTGCACACAGCAGGGCCTCCATTCTGCAAACCACTTCCAAGACAGCAGCCTTCTTCCTGAAGGCTATATGACAAATTACATTGGACACCCCCAAGTTTTAAAAGCACCTGGCAAGACAGCAGGGTGAAAGGTGAGAGAGAGCTTTTGGGGAGGCAAAACAAGCAGCCTGCCTTGCTTCTCTGGGTTTTGGCCAATTCTCTCTTCATATTCCTTACAGGGATCACAGAGGAGAAGGAGAAGCTAGAAGTAACTTCAGATGTTGGCATTTCTCCACAATTGGTTAGAGAAAGGGCTCCCAGTGCTGATCCTTAGTGGGTCATCCCACATGAAGAATCAGACTGTCTGAACATTCCAAAGGATAAGCACTCAGTTCTAATCTTTTTTAGAACTATTGTGGTAATAGGGGTGGGTGGGAAAGAACAGGAAGGCAAAAAAAAAAAAAAGAGGGTCACTGCTGACAACACACACCACCGTATTAAAAGCAGCAATCAAGTTTCATTTACGTCAAATGGTGCCCTGAGTTTCAATGTGCTATTATTTGCTGCAAGTCACGGTTAGGAACCTGACTGCTGACAAAATGGGAATCCCAGTACTGCCAGATGCAGTCTATTTCTTCATACTGGATGCTGTGAGCACACAACAGGGGAAAGTCATCATTTTCATCCCCTGCTTGTGAATTTCCCAGAAGCCTCTGGCTAGCCGGGGTTGGAAACAGAATGGTGGGCCTTTGAGCTGACCCAGCAGCGATCTTCTCATGTTTATTCATTTCTACTAAGAATTTTTTTTATCTCGCTCACCACCTCACAAAAAGGCTCTCATAGTGACTGGCAGAAAATTAAAACATACCATAATAAAATAAAAGTAACATGATAAAAACCACGAAAAAGAAACAAGCTGTTCAACAAAATGAAAGCTATAAAGCAGAGGGAAATGACACGCTGTTCAAACCAGCCCCAACAAAATAATGGCAGCAGCTGCCTAATCTGCCACCAGCTTTTCTGAAAAGAAAATTTTTCACTGCCAGCCTTACAACTCGTAAAAAGCCAGGAAGATTTATTTATTCTAAATGCACCTATCACCTTTGTGTTATTGGAGATGTGCCTCCAGAGGTAGAGAGTTCTATAGAGAGGAAGAAGCCACACAAAAGACTCTCAAGGAGCCTCACAAAAGGTTTTTCATCCTGATGTAATGTTTGTGACTGAAGACAAGGGGTGGGGGTTTTTTTAGTAACTTCCTGGGATACTTTTGTTTGCTCATCTATAAAGCTCCCTCCGTTTTACTAAACCATTCCTTTTATCTGAGTTACTTCCAATTGCTATTTTAACAGTAATTCAAAAATTGCCAAGAGTTGACTCTTTTGTCAGCCAGTGCCAAAAGACAACGGGAGTAACCAAGTTCCTGGAAATGAGCCTCCAAATGCAGAATTCTTCCCAAAAGAAAACCGCTCCTGATTGTGCATATCTTGTCCCATGGGCATCTCTCTAAGTACTCATAGTCCAAATCTTATTCTCTTCCTCCTGCTCTACCCAACAATTACCAAGCCTTGATCATCTTTCAGCTACAATTCCAACATTAACCATGAAAATCTGCTCCCAGATTTGGTTGATTTATTTCTTGGTTATGTCCCCAAATCTGGCGGAACCGGATGAAGGCTCAACTGTCAGGTCTGTGAGTTATTGTGACCTGAAATAGTTCTGGTAACTAGTAGTTTCAGGGGCTGTTGTTGAGTGGAGGTGTGAAATGATCACAAGGTATGATTTCCTTTTGCTAAACTGGATCCTACAACTTCCTTTCACCAAAACAAAGTCAGAGTCCAGTGGCACCTTTTTAAGTTTAAGTTTAATTCTGGGTCTGAGCTTTTGTGTTCATGCACACTTCTTCAGATACATACATTCAGATAAATTCCTTTCACCAAGCTTTTCTCCAACAGAGAAAGGCTGCCTTTAACAAAGAAAGGCCTTTGTTCATCAGAGGAAGCCTTTCCCCACCAGAAAAGTCATTCTCCATTGGAGGATGTCTTTCTCCATTGAAGGAAGACTTAGTAGAAGAAAGTCATAGAATCCAAATCAAATCAAATACCTTTATTGGCATACAATATTAGAAGCAATTCCCAATATTAATACAATCCAATAGAAATTATGAAATAGATAATCGTGGTAAAACCATTCCAAGGATATATCAGGCCTATAACATAACTCAAGTTATCACAAGATAGATTTGGCCATACAAAAATGCCTGAATCGTAAAATAAATTTGAATTCTAAACTTAAAATTGAGTTTTTTAAAATTATAAATTAAGACTCATTAATCTGATCAGGGTCATTCTTCCGTTTTATAAAACCATGAAGAAACTTGGCGGTCAGTTCAATGATCTCCGGAAGTCATAGAATCCAGCTTAGCAGAACACTGCCTTATACTGCCTTATACTGAATCAGCCCATGGTCCATCAAGGTAAGTATTGTCTACTCAAATTTGTAGTGGGACTTTCTGTGTGGCAAGCAGATGCTCTACTGCTAAGCCAAAACCCCTTGCTGGAGTCAAAGGATCCAGCTCATGAATATTCTTCTGGACCAAGAACTGAAAAAACCATTTCCATCTAGATCATAGCAGAATCAGTAGATTTGGAACGTGGATTTTTCTAGGCCAGGAAATATTCTATTGCTCCAGGGCCGAAGACCACTAGATTCCCTTCCTCGGCCGCAACGACCTGGCGACAGTGATCCAAGCGATGGTCACCTCGAGACTAGACTACTGTAATGCTCTCTACATGGGGCTGCCCTTGTCGCAAATTCGGAAGCTGCAGCTAGTGCAGAATGCTGTGGGCAGGCTTCTGATGGGTCTCCCCAGGTGGGAGCACATCCAGCCTGCACTAAAGACACTGCACTGGCTGCAAGTAGCATACTGAATTCACTTCAAGATGCTGGTTCTTAACTTTAAAGCCCTATATGGCCAGGGTCTGACGTACCTGAGGGACCACCTTTCTCCATATATACCCCAGAGAGCAATATGGTTGGGGTAACAAAATTGACTTACCCTCCCGGGTCCCAAGGATGCCAGGCTTGCTATTACCAGGGCCAGGGCCTTTTCAGTGGCGGCTCCATACTGGTGGAATGATCTCCTGGAGGAGATCAGGGCCCTGCAGGATCTTTTACCATTCTGCAGGGCCTGCAAGATGGAGCTCTTCCACCAGACCTTCAACTAAGGAGCCACCACTATACCAACAACTTTAATTACAGAGCCCTGGCCCTTGGTTTCAACACCTAGCCTGTGCCGCCCTTGTATGAGGCAGATCATGAGTAGAATGATTGTGAGACCTTTATCTGCACTCTTAAGTAAGCCATCTTAAATAATTAATCAACTATTGCCAGCACTTTATGAATCATGACTTATTTATAACTGAACTGTTTTTAGAGGATTTTACGTGATTTTAATTGTTGTGTGTATTGACCAGTGTAAGCTGCCCTGAGCCTGCTTGTGGGGAGGGCGGGGTATAAATCGAATGAATAAAATAAAATATAAATAAAATAGATTACCTAGCTCTGTACTGATTCAGTTTGTCTGTTCAAGTTCAGTGTTCTTCCTCTGACTGAAATTACTTCAAATTACAAGGCCTTAAAATCATGAAACGATGCAGTTCAATACTTTTTAAAATAACCTGCCGCGAAAAAAATTGCTTTGACACAAACCACCCTCAAGTCAAATAAGATGACAATATAATTACCAGTACTCATGCCATGAGAGGAACAACATCATTACAAGAAGTTCCAAATGCGCACTTACCCAGGTATGAAACACCTTCTTCGGGTGTAATCGTTCCATATTTAACCATCATCTTCACAAAGTCAATTAAGGTCTTCATGATAGTTATCAACGTTTCTTTTTCCTTGGCTTCTGTCTCTGGGGTCAGAAACAGAACGTTAAGTTTAAACATGCACATGATTGATTTGAAAATTAGGAGCGGGATAGGGCCACACTCAAAAGGAAGGAATTCATATATGGATTTTGAAAATGTATGAATCTTGCCTTCCTGTTTAATGATATCCAATGTGTTTTAGCAGCCCTGGATTAACCATTAAGCAAAATAAGCACCTGCTTAGGGCACCAAGGGAAGGGGGGCACCACAGAGGTCCCCCCCCCAGCTATCATGCCCTTAACTTTAGTCGAAGTTTTTTGTCATTGTCTTTATCTGCAATGTTCAAGTTTAATCTGCATTGTTCAAAAAAGTTTTCTTATTTCACCTTCAGCACTTATTGAGTCTGTCTTGTCAGTTGAGCAATGGAAGGGCCGAGGGACACCACTGCTAGAATGTGCTTGGGGCATCAGTTGGTCTTCATCTGGCCTTGTGGCTTAGGCAAAAGATTAGTAAACCAAATGCAAATGCCATGCCATATAAAAGCACAAAGGTGACTGCTTTGTATTGGTGAGAGGGGCTCTAAGGTCTTCGACAATGGGAAGATGAATGCAGAGGAAGCCTTTTACATAGCTTGTTTTGAATGAATCAAGTTACTTTCAGAATAAACTCAGCTTTGTTTTATTTTTGTACCTTTCCATCAAACTGGCTTTGTGCACAACTAGAAAAAGAAGGAGGGATTAGATTTATACCCCACCCTTCACTACCCAAAGGAGTCTCAGAACGGCTTACAATTCCTTTCCCTTCCCTTCCCCACAACAGATACCCTGTGAGGTAGGTGGGTCTGAGAGAGCTCTAAGAGAACTGCTCTTTCCAGAACAGCTCTGAGAGAACTGTGACTGAACCAAGGTCACGCCAGCAGCTGCATGTGGAGGAGTGGGGAATCAGACGTGGTTCTCCAGATTAAAGTCCACACTCCTAACCACTACACCAAACTGCGTGTCCTCCATTGCCTCTAGTCACCCTTTTCCTAGCCCTGTACACATGAGACATGGGGGGGGGGGGGGGGGGGGGGAGTGGGATCATGGACCCTGAGCCCCATCTACATCTGCCCAGCCTGACATCAGCACAGAGCTGACGCGCACTGCATATAGGGCAGGGTTTGGGGAGCGGCCTCAGCAGGGTATAATGCCACAGAGTCCACCGTCCAAAGCAGCCATTTCCTCCAGGGAAACTGATCTTGGTCATCTGGAGATCAACTGTGATAGCAGGAGCTCTCCAGGTGCTAAGTTCACAGTCAAACAAGCGCAACCCCCACATGTACTGTTTGACCCGTGGCTGAAGACAAATGCTGTAAAATAATGGTGCCCAATCTTTGGTATCCTACATCCCACCAATCCCTGTGTCAAAGGACCTGGGTCCCGCTGTGACAGAAACAAAAAGCTGACTTTTCCCAATGACATTCACACATTTACAGGCATTTTCTAAAATTACTGCTAGAATGCCAAAAGATCACAGAGGTACAATCCATGGCAGGCAGAGTCAGCCAGAAATGCCATGTCACACTTGCAGGTGGACACGGGGATTGAGGGAGAGCAAAGTCTTAGTAATTGTAAAGAGAACCTTGAGTCCCACCTGACTCTTTCCAGTTGAGAACTACCGCTCTAAAAACGACCTTCTTAGAGCTGATGTGTGACTCTGATCCAGGTATGGAGACAATTTGTAAACAAATTCATTGTATAACTTAGCTCTAAGGCATGTAGGTCACAGGCTGAACAGGTCTTTAATGATCAGAACAAGCAAACAGAATTGGGCCTGGAAGCCAAACAGAATGGCAATGCAATTGTAAGCCCACTGAATATGGACAGCTGCAAAATGGAATGCGCCGTCCTCTTCCTCCTTTGCCTGCCTTTCCATTCTCCTGCCTCCCACCTTCACGTCTTTGACTTTCTGTTCCTCCGCTGCTCTCCATCTTGTCACAGAGGCCACGGCTATGTGAAATCCACCCACCATCGTCCCGATAGCTATGCAGAAAACCATCAGCATGGTAGATGACTCTGGCACGTGTGCAAAGCCAGGGACCATCATCCAAGCGGAGAGTGGTGGAAACAGCCACTTCACCTCAGCAGCGGGCTCAGCTCAGCTTGGGAACTGTCACAGTCATTTGTTATAAACATATATGCCCCCCCCCAAAAAAAAAGGCCTTGCATTTGCCACACACAGCTGCAACTACAGCTTCATCTTTTGCATCCGGGCTGGCAGAAGAGAAAGCAACAGAACTGGGATCAGCAAGAGGGCCTTGTGCATAATGCACAGGTTTCTAATGCTGAAGTTTTTATTCTGGGCTATAATTGCTTAAACTATTTTTAAATGCTGCTTTATGTCTTAACATGTTTTAATCTGCAAGCCACCTCAAGCAGGCTGTTTGGAGAGGCAGCAGAGAGCATTTCTAAATAAATAAACAAATGAGGCTTGGGGACACAGGACAGATGGCTTCCCTCTTAGGACAAGAGTTTCATTAGGGCAAGTTTCACCATTTCTACCCTAGCTCACTTTGGCTGGCTGCTGAAGACGGGCATACAGGAGACAGAAAGGCAGGAGATCTATCTATCTGGCCCCCTGTCTGTTAATAGATAGACAGACAGACAGACAGACAGACAGACAGAGGTCATTTCGGGGGGGAACGCGGGGGAACGCAGTTCCCCCGGGTGAGGTGCAGGGGGTGGGGCACGACGAAGCCCCGCCCCCTGTTTCCGGCCGCCCCGCTTCCATCCCTCATTCAGCCAAAAGGAGGCAGGAGAAGAGGGAAGATAAGTTGCTTCCTCCCCACCTCTCCCCACCCCTGCCTGCCTGGGGCCAGGGAGGGCCTTGGTGGGGCTTCCTCGCACTCCCGCTGGCCTTGCAGGTCCACCGCTGGGCCCCTGATGTCAGGGGGTGTGGCATATGCTAATGAGTTATGCTAATGAGTTCCCCTAGCTCTTTTTCTACGAAATGACCCCTGCAGATAGATGATATACAATAAATAAAGCCTGAAGCGTTGCCATGACTGTGGGGAGGGTTTAGGACAAATGGGAGCAAAACAGGAAAAGAGTCTGCATGTTCAGGTGCTGAAGTCAGGGAACCGTATCCAACCAAGAATAATCTCTTCTGGGACGACAAGAATAATCTCACCAAAACACTAATACATAATGCGTCATGTTTACAATGTTGAAGTGGGCGTTTGCGGTCAACACTCCATTTTTTTTAACTGTGAGATTTCAACGCAGTCGCAAATGTTCTAAAAATGTTTCAGCCCACCCATAACATGATAGAAATTATAATAATAACACTTTAAAGCTAAGAACAGTAGTTTTGAAAACATGAAACTGACCTGAGTTAAGGCTTTTCAGTAGCTCATAAAAGTTAGGGAAATATTGGAGGTCTTCAAAATTATCCCCGGAGGGCAATTCATTCCTTCTTTCCAAAACGTTGGAGGAAGTCCATGTGTTATCCAAGGTATCATCTCGATCCATATTTTTTGGAGCCTCCATGCAAAATGTAAAAAATAGACATATGTAAATATGAGCAACAAAATCGAAAAAGAAACAAGCCCACATTGTATTCTGATTCTTTTTTCCTCCATGAAACAGGAGTGAGACAATGCCTTAAAGGTAAAGGTTCCCTTGCTCGAAAGCCAGTCGAGTCCGACTCTAGGGTTGCGGTGCTCATCTCCGTTTCAAAGCCGAAGAGTCAGCGCTGTCCGAAGACATTTCTGTGGTCATGTGGCCGGCATGACTAAACACCAAGGCGCACAGAAAGCTGTTACCTTCCCACCAAAGTGGTACCTATTTATCTACTTGCAATTTCTTGCTTTCGAACTGCTAGGTTGGCAGGAGCTGGAACTAGAGACGGGAGCTCACTCCGTCATGCGGCAACTTGGGTCTTGAACTGCTGAACTACTACTGACCTTCCACAGCCTGCAGTTCAGCATCTTAACCGCTTGAGCCACCGCAGCTCCTGACAATGCCTTACACCTGGATTAATTCCATTTGGATTCATGGATGCACAATGGCCACGAACTTACATTTGCTTTAAAATGAGATCAGACAAATGAATGAAGGACAGCTGTTATCAGCTCATGGTTGCTAGAGGGAACCTCCATGTACAGGGGCAGTAGACCCCTGCTTTGATACCCTGCTTGTGAGCACTGCAGTAGAAAATGGAACACAAGGCAATTTTTAATTTTATACAAATACTCAAGGGACCTATTGCAGATGACTGTCTGAGTGATTATCCTTCAAAACTTCCTTAATTAGTTCAGTGTAGAGGAGCTGAATTCCCTACAGCAAAAAACAGTATGTGTGTGGGGTCTATTCATTCTGTTCAGTAAGTGGGTCAAAACAATTAGTTGAGAAGCGTTACCATTTTTTCCTCCTGTTTTTCTCCAGCCTTACTGTCTATTCTGCTTGGAAGGTAATCAAGATCTTCAGGCGCCTTTTCCCGATCTTTTGCTTCATTAGCAATTAGCTGCTGTAACACTTCAGCCACCTCATCTTCCAGTGTGTAGGCCTGGCTTTCTGTGATCTACAAGAAAGAAAAAGGGGGGAAGGGGAAAGAGAGGACACTTCTCATTACAGTTCTCTGCAAATAACTCGATAGAGCAGCTTTTGAGAGACAAGGGGGGGGGGAAGTCCTTCAATTTCATCCCAATGAATTGGGCTGCAGTCTTGAAATCACTTCTTCTAACGCCCCCGCACTTCAATCAGCTTAATCCTGTTGGCTTCAATGGAACAATGGCATCATGAGTGGACTTTGGCCCAAAGTCTCTGCTTCGTGATGGAATCTATCGATGCTAATTATCTAAAAACAAAACTCTTTGTTTTTCGGGCCTTCCTTGGAGCCAAGGCTCAAGCTTGGAACTCCGTTTCATTGCCAGGGGATCGTCTCTGGAACATGTTCAGCAATAATAACAATTCATGACATGTTGCAGAGTGATAGGGTTACCAACTTCCTGATGGTGGCTGGAGATCTCCTGGGATTAGAACAGGGGACAGAAAATGGCCACTTTGGAAGGTAGACTGTATGGCAGGGGTGTTAAACATGCGGCCCGGGGACCGGATCAGGCCCTCGGAGGGCTTCTGTTAGGCCCGCAGTGGAACTGGCTGTCTTCAGTTTCTTTTTCCAGTTCTGCTGCTGCTGCTTCATTGTAGGTTTGCAGCTTACAGATACACACCGGAACGACATACTCAAGATTGCAACAGCACAGACAGTTTGATGCAGTAATTCAGAGCCAGAGGTGTCAGTTATCAGACACTGTTAAATAAACAAAATATTGCAAGAGTGCTGATGTTTTAAGCATGTTTTTATTTTAAGTTTTAAAAAACCCCTTTGTGTTTGTGTCCTTTATAAAGTTTATATCTCTGCTACCTGGCATTACATTTTATGACACACATGGCCCGGCCCAACAAGGTCTCATTAATGTCAGATCCGGCCCTCATAACAAATGAGTTCGACACCCCTGCTGTATGGCATTATACCCCACCGAGGTCCCTCCCCTCCCCAAATCCCCGCCTCCTCAAGCTCCACCCCCCAAATCTCCAGCTATTTCCCATCCCTACAGGGTGACAAATGCCCTAGCTTAGACCCTGCCCAATGGCTAGAGCGAGCAGATAATTCTGGGCTAGAAAAACCAACAGTCTGACAGGGGCCAATTCCAGGTTTTGGGGGGCCCAGGCAGAGAGTTCCCAGGGCCCTTCTCTCCTTGCCCCAGGCCCTCTTCTCACACCCTCCCTCTTTCCCACCCTCGGCATGCCTCCCTCTTTCCTGCATGTCCTTCCCCTGCCCATTTGCGAGCCCTCCCACCTCCAGTACTCACAGCTGCCCACGCTTCCCCCAGCCAGTGTTCCCTCTAAGTTGAGTCAGTGTGAGCTAGCTCAGAGTTTTTTAGCCTCTGGCTCACACATTTATGTCTTGGCTCAGGAAGGATGGCTCCAGAGCAAACTGATTTACGCAGTAGCCAAATCGCTCACTCACAACTTTAATGCCAGTAGCTCAGAAAGCAGAATTTTTGCTCCACAGCTTAGGGGGAGCATTGCCCACAGCCCCTTCTGAAATGGCACTTGCAATGACAGCATCTGGGACCGTGGTTAGTGTGGTGCTAGTGGGTGTGCAGAAGGGCTGCAGTAGTGGGCCCTACCAGAAGCCAAGGGCCCTGGGAGCTGCCCCACCTGAGGGTATGCTGATGCCAGCCCTGGGTCTGATTTAGCGCTCTGAGACTGGAGTTGTCCACTCTCTAATTAAACTTGAATGGAAGCTCAGTCTCCTCTCTACAGGCTTCTCCCCGAGATCAATCGTGACTAGCTTGAAACAGCCGAAAGTTTAATTGCACAGCTTGCAACTCAACTGCTTGGTTAAGACATCACTAATCGATTGGTGGGAAAGACTGGAGGTGGAAACGCCAGCCAGGACATCTGCTGTTTGATGACATATTTCAACAGTAGCAAGAACAGCTATTATTCAGGCCCAGTTCTCCGCTGGTGTAAATTAGTCCTAGTTGCTTGAAGTCAGTCATGCTGGGCCAGTTTATACCCACTGACAGCTCAGCCGGCATGGCTCCCTTTCATATCACGAGTTGTTCTATCATCCCCAGCAGCTTGGGGGAAGGGGGGCGCTTCTCCCATCCTGGCTGTTTTGATTCTCTTCTGGGCTTCTTCACCCTCATAAAGCCATTCGCGAACTTGGCAACTTGCACAGCACGGCCGAGCTTCAAATCTCAGGTTTAACTGCAGGGTGAGATTGATGTGAAATGAAACCACTACCGCAAGCCTTAGCTCTGATTCAAAGGAACATCCATTAATTTGATGCTTTCTTAAACAGTAAGTGGGGGCCAAAACAAATATCTAGGCAGGATATGTAGGCAAAGGAACTGATGTCCGGAAACTTACGAGTCCCAGATTTAGAAGCTTGGAAACAATTTTGTCAAACACTCCTCTGTCATTTTCCTCATATATTCTCATGGCAATCTTCTGAACGATATCTTCAGCAGTTAACGGTGTGCCATCGAGTTGATGAAGCCCATCGGGGTCATCTGAAAGCATGACAACGTAGTGCTCAACCTAACACCATTCAGTATTTTCATTTGAAACATTTGTTAGCCACCTTTCTGCCTTCCAGAACTCAAGGCGGCATACAATATAAATAAAACATTATGAAAAGCACAATAAAAAATGATAAAACCTATAAAAGTCACAGATTAAAAACACCAATTAGGACTGCAAATAATAAAACCTAAATCAATCAAGATGCAGTCCTAAATAAAGCTGTCTCCCAACAGTCTCCTGAAGACAGACAATGATGGGGGCCCAGACAGACCTCTCCCTGAGGAGGTTGTAGTCATGGGGCTGCCACAGAAAAGGCCCTCTCTCCTCTACCCACCAGATGACTTTCTTTGATTGGTGGGACAGTCAGGATGGCCTTTCCCTGTGAATTTAATTCCTGGGCAGGAACATATGGGAGAAGACATTCCTTCAGGTAACACCAGTCCCAAGCCATGTAAGACTTTGAAGGAAAACAAACAATACCTTGAATTGGGCCTGGAAGCAGGTGGGTAGCCAGTGTAAGGAGAGCCCTGCTGGATCATACCAATGGTCCATCTAGTCCAGCATCCTGTCTCACACAGAGGCCAATCAATTCCTCTGAACAGCCAACAAGAGGGCATAGAGGCCAAGGCCTTCCCCTGATGTTGCCTTCTGGCTCTGGGATTCAGAGGATTAGTGCCTCTATGGAGGTTCCCTTCAGTTGTCATGGCTAGTAGCCACTGACAGACCTATCCTCCATGAATCTATCTCATTCCCTTTTCAAGCTGTGTATTCCTGTGGCCATCACTACCTTCTCTGGCAGCGAATTCCACATTTTAAAGTAAAGTAGTATTTCCTTTTGTCTATCCTGAACCTACTGCCCATCAGTTTCATTGGATGCCCTCGAGTCCTAGTATTTTGGGAGAGGGAGAAAAAGCTCTCTTTGGCAACTCTCTCCACCCCATGCATAATTTTGTAAACCTCTATCATGTCCTCTCTTAGTCGTCTCTTTTCTAAACTGAAAAGTCCCAAACTCTTCAGTCTTTCCTCATAGGGAAGGCGCTCCAACCTCCTAATCATTTTGCTTGCCCTCCTCTGTACTTTTCCCAGTTCGCAATGAGATACGGTGACTAGAACTGTACACAGGATTCCAAATGAGGCCGCACCATAGATCTATACAGGGGCATTAAAATATTGGGGGTTTTATTCTCAATCCCTTTCCTAATAATCCCTAATATAGAGTTTGCCTTTTTCACTGCTGCAACACACTGGGTTGACACTTTCACTGAGCTATCCACTACGACCCCAAGATCTTTCCCCCTAGTGTCATACACTCCCAACAGTTTGCACCGGCCAATGGTCTAGCTGCAGCATTCTGTACTAGCTGCGGCTTCTGAACACTCTTCAAGGGTAGCTCCAAGTAGAGCACATTGCATTATGTGTATCTCTGTCCTGATACCAAAATGGTGGGACTGTGGCTGTGTTGCCAAAGACCCCAGGTTCAATTCCAGGCATCTCCATTTATAGGACCTCAAACAGAAAAGTGGGGAATGCCTGAGACTGGAATCCTTGGGAAGTTTTTCTCAGTCATATAGCACTGCTCTGACTCAGCTTCTTGGGGTTATATCTTGCAGATGTACTCAAGACCACTACTATCCTGCATTGGTTAGGGAGGGGTCATGGCTCAGAGGTAGAGCACCTTCCTGGTATGAAGAAGGCCCCAATTTCAACCCCTGGCATCTCCAGTTAGATCTCATACACCAGGTGCTAGAACTCTGGAAAGCCCAACAGTCGGCATACACAGTACTGAGCTAGATGGACTAACGGCCTGACTCAGTTTGAGGCAGATTCATATGCTCATTGTTTATATATACATGATCATTAGACAGAGTTGGATTAATTTTATTCTGGGCAATGGCTGGCAGTCACTTTCCTGTCTGGGAGATGACTAACTTCATAATGCAGTTTTAGAATTATTACCATGTCATTACTGGACCCAGATCCACTCTTGTCAACATGACAAATACAATGAATTGTTCGAGTGGTACAGTCAGCACAGAGGAGTCAACAAGGTGGGCACGAAAAATCAGAAACCCATGCTGCGTCTATCAAGACTGCCATGTACCTTTTGAAGACAGTTCCAGAGGGAAGCTGTGTTGGTCTGCAGTAGAACGTCTAGATTTGAGCCCAGCAGTACTTTAGAGACCAACAAGGGCCTTTTTTGCATTGGCATTTTGCTCTGCATTCATAGCTGTTCGTGGATTTGCGCTCCACATTAGTCTCCGCCTTCACTCTACTTTTGCCCTGCATTTAAATTTTCATTCTACATGTGTTTTTCATCATTCTGTTCCCAAAGTGTTTCATTACACATTTTCTCTGTGTTTTTTGATACTTCTTTTGTAGTGGATTTTCTGTCTAAATCAATTTGAGCACACACATGTAACATTTTTGGGGTACATGCTTTTGAGAATCAAAACTCCCTTTGTCAAATACTTCATATCTGATGAAGGGAGTGTTAACTCTTGAAAATGTGCCCTTTGAACACCTGATTGGTCTCTAAGGTGCTACTGCACTTGAATCTAGATGTACCTTCTGGGTTGATGAAGTTGTCAACAGACAAAAGATTTTTTAAAACAGAGCTTTTTAAAACAAGACAACTAAAAAGAGATGGGATAGACTTACAAATTCTTTAAAGAATGGAAGAGGTAATGAGAGAGAACGTGTTCTCTTTCAAAAAAGTAGAATTCAGTGGAGATTGCATTAGGAGCGGGGAAGCATCCCGTATGAATGTACTCTGAATTAATTTGCTTGACTGATTTCCTGCAAGCATGACATGCACAGGGAGCCCCAGTGCCCACAGTGGTTTCCCCATTCCCTTCAACAAAGGAGGCTGTTCTGCAAACAAACCTCTTTGGGAATGTGCAGTTGCCCCTTTTGTTGATGTGAGTGGGTCAGATGCTCTATGGATAAAGGAGAAAACAGTGTCCGAAATTAGCAATGACATAATCTTTAATTTTATGTTCTTTGGAAAAAAAACACCCTCAAAATAGATGGAATATACTGATAAAGGTAAAGGTAAAGGTTCCCTTGCTCGAAAGCCAGTCGAATCCGACTCCAGGGTTGCGGTGCTCATCTCCGTTTCAAAGCCGAAGAACCAGCGCTGTCCGAAGACGTTTCCGTGGTCATGTGGTCGGCATGACTAAACACCAAGGCGCATGGAACGCTGTTACCTTCCCACTGAAGTGGTACCTATTTATCTACTTGCAATTTCTTGCTTTCGAACTGCTAGGCTGGCAGGAGCTGGAACTAGAGACAGGAGCTCACCCCGTCTTGCGGCACCCGGGTCTTGAACTGCTGTACTACTGACCTTCCACAGCCTGCAGTTCAGCGTCTTAACCACTTGAGCCACCGCAGCTCCAGTATACTGATAAAACATAATGATAAATTAACACCCCAAATCCATGTTCAGGTGTTTATGAAATGCAGATGCGTTAGAAGAACCATCTTGCTGCCATCTACGGTGCTAATAGCATATGGAGATTACTATGGATTTGGAATGCATCCACAATAACAGACGGCCATTTGGCAACAATTTAAGATGTTTTTCGGTATCAAACTCCGCTCAGCTTCTGCAGTGCCCAGCAGCAACAGCATAGACCAAGGCTTCCTAAAGTTTGCTTCGAGTGAACTTCTCCAAGCTAAGGAACAAATGGTTTGAGCCTCACTAAATGTAACTAAAGTTGCATACTCAAGATGTCTTAAAGCAGATTAGCTACCCCTCAACACCACTCAGACAGGTGCTGGAAGCTGATGGTTATGCCAGGACAGAAGAGACCTGGATTCAAATCCCCACTCTGTTATGAA
>NW_015175369.1:414208-416036 GCF_001447785.1 Gekko japonicus
TTTATGAAGTTAGAAGCTATACAAATAATTATTAACATGCAAACCTACAACAATTATACATCATGCAAGTGTTTCTTCTGCATCTTTGATTGTTCCAGTTGTTCATAACTAATGTTCAATCCACCCTTTCAACTGGTGCTAATGGCTGATGGTAGCCTAATATGTTTTACCAACTATGAGTACAGGACCAGGTAAAATAGGATGGTACTTATACTGGGTTAATGAATGTGAATTCATCTCATTCATGTGGCATTAAGATAAGCCAAAAGTTTTGCTTGTCTATTTCGGCTCTTCTGTAGCCAACTGAAGTCACAAATTATGTCAAACCTGCAACTGAAATTAAGTAGGGTACAGTTTTGTTCAGGTGGAGCTCTGGAAGGGGTAAGGTGATGTCATGCTTTAAACCTCTTGATCTAGAGCTCCCCAGACTGCACAGTCAGTATGATGTAGTGGTTAAGAGTGTTGGAATAGTATCTGGGAGACCCAGGTCTGAATCTTCACTCGTGCCATAGAAGCTTGCTGGGTGGTCTTGGGCTAACCACACTCTCTCATCCTAACCTACCTCACAGGGTTGTTGTGAGGATAAAACGGACGAGAGGAGAATGTTGTAAGCTGCTTTGGGTCCACATTGGGGAGAAAGGCAGGGTACAAATGAATTAAATAAGTAAGTAAAAGGCCTGGAAAGAAATGGAGCTATTCCGAGAGATCCCAGAACATAAGGCTTGGCAGAGCTCAAGGCTGTTGTTCACCGGCACAACTTTGTTAGGGCTTACTAGTGAATCTGGCTAGTTATCTTAGGAGATGAGTGATCACTACCTGGCTGTTATTTTTTATGCAAATACGGGGGGGGGGGTCAGGCGTACATCACCCTTTTCCCTTGGGATGTTCTTGTGACCAAAGCTTTCCCATCCATGGTGGATAAAAGACAGGTGAGAAGGGGGGGGTGTTCCTATGTTTGGAGACGTTGGTTTGAAAAATGGCACAGGGCAAAGGGTCAAGGCACCCTTTCCCCCAACTACAAATGCTAATGATATAACTCTGTGCAAGGCTTAGGTGGTCCTCAGATCCATCCCAGGATCTGATGACTCCCTCCCCTCCCCATTGTGACTGCATCCTATCTGCCTTTATGGACTGACCCATACATTCCATGGATTTCACATTTTAATCTCACTTTTCAAAACAGCTACCCTCCCTGCATCCATCCTTGCATACGCTCCATATAAGGCCTATCACGCATGTTACTGTTGGCCTGTGGATAGGGCCTATCTTATTTGTGGTGTTCCAAGCCACGCCTCCACTTTTTAAGGCTGCTTTTTGTGTCATAGATATTACAAACCTCCATGCACAAACAGAACACTCTTGTCGTCCACTTTGATAAATATGATAGCTCCTGCCAAAATAAATTTGTTGGCTTTTAAGCTGCCGGGAGATAATTTATTGGTTTTTCCCCCCTGCCACAGACTAAAATGTGGCTGCTCTTCTAGATATAACGGATGAGCGGGACCACGTTCTCCCTCGAGTTTAACTGTTTTGGCTCATCTGTATACATCATACACATTCAAAGCAAATGCTGAAGAACACGACTTCTGATGAAGTACCTTGGTATTTATAGTCCAGACCGCTTTTAGTGGAGTCATAGTCATCCACTAGCCTGCGCTTCTTGGTGGAATCTGCGTCATCAAGGGCAAGTTGCTGGTCATACAGGGAGCTTCTGATCGATTCCCTCTCCTTTTCCTTCCTCTCTTTTTCTGCTGCCGACTTGAGCAAGTTCAAGTCATCAACAAAGGAATAATTTCTGAACTCTGGCTTATTTTCTGGAAGATGTATA
>NW_015175369.1:416100-429376 GCF_001447785.1 Gekko japonicus
TTAATAAGTAAAGGAAGAGTTACCTGTCAGGATGTTTTTTTTCCTTCTGTCTTCCTCTGCCTCGGCAATCTGTTTTGGGGAGAATGATGGAAAATATACATGGTCACCAGGGGTCATTTCGTAGAAAAAGAGGTGCAGGAGCTCATTAGCATAACATTAGCATAACTTATTTGCATACACCACACCCCTTGACATCACCGGAAGTGTGTCAGAAGGCAACACCCACCACTCAGGCTCCACTGGACTGTTTTGGATTGCTAGCTATTGGGGGGGGGGGAATGTGCAGATCTGTCCTCACAGAGGAGGGAGAGCTTGTACCTGAAGGCGGGCCGGGGGAGGGGCTCTGCAACTTACCTGGCTGCTTCTTGCTCCTCATGGCCCAACTGAGTGCTGCTGGAAGCAGGGGGTGGGGCTTGTTGCACGTGCCCGCCCCCCTGAGCTCCTTACTGCCGGAACTCCGCTCCTGTGCGCTCCCACAGGAAATGACCCTTGATGGTCACTACCTTTGGTGTCCCGGCACAAACAATGAGTGATCTCCCCTAACCCCTTATGATTTGACTGGTGCTGTTTATTTGAGACTCAGTGGGAAAACTTTCCTAAAGAAATCATTTCGGATGAGACCCTTTAACACCAAATATATATATATGAATGAAAAAGGGTGTTTTTTCCCTTCAAATGTTGCTTTAAAAAAGATCAGTATTTGTACTTCTACAATTCCTTGCTCTCACCAGAACTGCCACTTGCTCCCAACAAAGTTCTTATTGTTTACATATTGGGTGAAAATGCATGGATGTGTTGTGGTGAAACAAACAATGCAGCCAAACTTTGACGTTTACTATTCAGGACATGAAGCCCTGACCTGAACAGCCCAGACAAGCTGGATCACGTCAAATCTCGGAAGCTAAGCAGGGCCGACCCTGGGCAAGTACTTGGAAGGGAGACCATAGGAATACCAGGGCTGGGACGCGGAGGCAGGCAATAGGAAGCCACCTCTGTGAAACATCCAAGCCCCGCTAGGGATCGTGAGAAGTCAACCATGACTTCCTGGCATACTCACACAAAATACCCCCCCCCAAAAAAAGGGGAGAAACCCCCACTATTCTGGACATGGTAAACAAAAAGCCCCCCCCCCCAGCAGCAGCCCTGCAACCAGGTTACTATGAATTACCTTTTTATCCTACCCTCATTCCACAGAGCTCAAGCCAGAAATGTGGGTCTCTCATTGTAACCTTACAACAACCCTGTGATGTAGATTAGGCTAAGAGCACACACGAACTTGTGAAGCGGCCATATACTAACTCGGACTCTTGGTCCATCAAGTTCTCTACTGTCCCCTCTGACTGGCAGCAGCTCTCCAGTGTCCGGGGTTTTTTACATCACCCCCTATTTGAGTCTCTGTAGATGCCAGGGACTCGATCCGGGGCCTTCTGCATGACAAAAAGGTGCTCTACCACTAATCCACAGCCCCTTCCCCTGATTCAAGACCCCTCCCCCATTGAATACCATTGTTCAGTGAGGATTTGAACATGGCTCTCCCAGATTTAAAGTCCAACACTCAACTTTACCATACTGACTCTCAGCTTCTGGCTCACAACTCTAAGGATAGTATAGGAGTTACTTGTAGCCTCCAAAGGACCGGGCCCTCCTCCACAATTTTCTGCTGGAAAGACCTCCCTCAGAGGTCCTCTCAGAGCTAGAAGTCCTAGAACGTAGAGCTTTGGGGTTCATTGTCTAAGCAACGGAATCCCCCTTGCTTTAATACACTCCTGTCAGAAATTCAGTGAATTTCTATTGCCATTTTGAAGGAACTGACAGATTCAAATAGCCATTCCCTAACCTTTGTTTTAGTGTGTTCCGAGCTGGAACTGCCTTTCCTCATTAGCCAGCTCTGCAAAAAATACCATCAAATAGCTGCAACCCCCACAGACACCAGGGAGTCAGGAAGCAGAGAAGCCTCTCCTAGGTCTTAGCTCCCTCCGACCTCTCAAATGGGGCTGACTCTGGCTTCTGGGAGAGTAGGCAGTCATTAGCTTGGTGCTGTGGAAGAAGGATTGGTGTGCCTTCCATGTTTGCAGCCTCCCACCATTTAAGCAGGGCCGGCTCACTAACTAGGTGTTCGCCTAGAGCAGGCCGGCCCTTAGGGGCACCAAACTGCACCCACCCCCCACCCCCCGCCAAAAGCCCCCCTACCCAGTGCGGTCCATTCCTACGACCTGCCAGCCCGTGGGAGGCTCCGCCGGCAGGGGCCGGGAAAGGCGCTGGGGGTGTGGAGGTCTGCTGAGCACTGCCTAAAGTGCCCTGGTTACACTCCTGTGCAATGTTCCTCTAAGCTGTGGAGTCCTGTGAGCAAAAATACTACTTTTTGACTCTGAGCTACTGGCATTGCAAGGGGGGAGGGGGGCATGGGGGGCGCCAGAAGGGATCCTCGCCTAGGGTGTAAAATAAGCTGGGGCCAGCCCTGCATTTAAGCAATTAATTCATGTTACAAAGGACTTGTGTGTAAGCATGCAGACCATCTGTGTCTCAGGAGGGGTCATTTCAACCAGCAACGGACCCCACTGGGGTGCCCCAGGAGTCTATATACCAGGCATCTTGACATAAGTGGGCACAAAGATGGACACCAGAACTGGCAGGCCCTATAATCATGCCCAGGCAGCGACCCTGGGCAGCACATGCGATCTTGTTGTGACCCAGCTGCAGACCCCCCCCCACCCTGACACCTGCATTTGCCAAACAGTGGACCTGCCTCACCCCAAAGCTAACACCATTCAACCTGGATTACTAATCCTACCAGTCTCCCTTCACCTTTTCATCCCCACATTTCTTTCACAATAATAGCCTCCCCTCTTTCCCACCTAACACAAAAGGAGGGTCACCAATCAGCATTGTTTCCTGATTAGTTTAAATTCTGAATCAATGGAGGAAGCAACCAGAGTTTCAGCCCAAACCCTATTTTACATCCAAAACCCCTCCTAAGAATATCTCCTGCTCCCTTTGTCCGTTCCTGAAAATGCTATTCGGCCATTCACAGACACCTCTAGCTAATCTTATCAAAGGCACATTAAGACCTTAGTTTACACGGGACCTAAACTCTCATGCAAACTGTCACAATTTTTCCAGGTCTTTGTTTATCCTGGGAAAGCCATTTTTGGCATTATTTTGAGGCACAAATGTTAGACAAATGTCAGACTGCCTCAGGACACATTTTTCCTATAAAAATAGCATTCAGAGCTCAGTCTCTGTGTGTCTGCCCCAGGCGCCTACTGGCAGCACACCCTCAAACTTTGTTTGGGTCACTTTCCATCTTCACAGTCTCTGCTCCACGGACTCCTGATCTCCTGGATAGGTAAAGTATAATTCCCCCTACACCCTCCTATTATTCTCACTCACCTCTGTACTTCCATTACTAGTGTGTATGTTCTAACATGTTTTATTTCTGTATGTGTGCATTTTATTAGGGTTTCTTCTTTTAATAAAAACAACGCTTTTGGTTAAACAACAGACTGGTTATTGAGAGCTCTCTTAAAAGGGAAAGATGCCCATAGACATAGGTAGTAGATCCTTGCTAATACCTCACCTCTCGCTGAGGCCAGCCATTTAGCTAAATTCCCCCAGGACCTGAAGGCAGCAATTCAGCTTCTTAAATCTATGCTGGTAGGGGTAATGTGTGGCTCTGTGATCCCCTTAGACATGGCTATACCCATCCCTCTGTGCTAATGGGGAAGCATGCGGGGGTGGGGGGATATCCTGTCCCTTTGATAGAGGTTTAATGTGCAGAAGCAGGCAGTTGATAAACCTTTCATGGCATGGTGCAGCATCACCTGATGACTGCTGCAGATCAAACTGATATTAAAGGGACAGCTAGATGGACCAGTTTGTTAGCAACCCTATATGTATCCTGGTGGAGCTTAAAAGACATAAATGTAAAACCAGCCATGTCTTCACAATCACCTACTTTCCACAACCCTCCCTTCCATCTGAGCGACTTCTATAATTAATGTCTATAAACTGTTCGCATCAGAGACATACTAAAGAGGCTTCTCTGCCCTGGGTTTTTGCTCTGGTTTGGCATTGCTTGCTGGGCTGTTGCTCAACCCAGATTTTCTTTGAGTTTTCCCCATGTCTTTTCACAGATCACTTTTGTGGTTTTTCCGAAACAACACAGGGGAAAACTCGAAAAACAAAAACAGGAGAGCAAATGGAAGGGGGAAACAGGCGCAGTTAAGGTGCCAACCTGGAGCAAAAACCCAGCTTGGAAAAGCTAAGAAAGAACAGGCATTTTTTAAGTTAACGTGCTTTGTGGTGGTGCTGGAAAGTGCCATCAAGTCACAGGTAACTGATGGTGTCTCCCGGTAAGGTTTTCAAGAAAATAGACATTCAGAGGTGGTTTGCCCTTGCTTGCCTCTTGTGTTGTGACCCTGGACTTCCTTGGCGGTCTCCCATCCAAATACTAGGCAGGGCTGACCCGGCTTAGTTTCCAAGATCTGACAAGATTGGGCTAGCCTGGGCCATCCAGGTCAGGGATGCTGTGTAGTGAACTTAAATGAGCACCTTCCTTAAATAAATAAATAAATAACAGATCCCTAAAGTTACCCCCCCCCCCCGCACACCTTTTAAGCACCTGGCCTTGCCAACAGTTAAAGCACCCTAGGGGCATGCCTTATAATAAGGGTGGTGGTGATCAGGAGCCAGGGGTAATCTCCAGAGAGAAGAATTGGGAGTGTGCGTCAGTAAGATGTTGTTTGCAGTACGAACACTTTTAGGAGCCATCTGTTGCCAGTGTTTGTTTGCTTTTCTTCCAAGCCAGGAATTTTCCCATTCTAAAAATAAGCTCCAAGGCCTTAATATGGATTGTCACAAATTTTTACAAACCTGTTTTTGGAAAGGTCTGGGTTGGAGTGAGTCACTGCCCCATGATGGCTCAGTGGCTACCAGTGTTCCCTCTAAGCTGAGTTTGTGTGAGCTAGCTCACAGTTTAATAGCCTCCGGCTCACACATTGTTTGTCTTAGCTCAGGAAGGATGGCTCCAGAGCAAGCTAATTCAGGCAGGAGCCAAATCGCTCGCTCACAACTTCAACGTCGATAGCTCACAAAGTAGAATTTTTGCTCACCAGACTCCACAGCTTAGAGGGAACATTGGAACTTGCTACACCTCTGCCCTTAGATTAAATGTGACATGCTCAGCCAGAGAAAAGGGCACAGTGCCTGAAGGTTTCTTTGCCATCTTCTTGGCATGGAGCAGGGGTTACAGGGGGCATGGCGAGGGAAGGTAGTTGTGAATTTCCTGCATTGTGCAGGGGGCTGGACTAAACGACCCTGGAGGTACCTTCCAGCTCTATGATTCGATGATTCTAGGCCTATGTGGAGATACTTTAGCTTGCCCAGTGCTATCCCGTGGGTGTCAGAAGTAATCCAATCTCATGAATATCCCAGAACAACACCCCTTGTGCCAAACAATGGGAGTGACCCCAGTAGAAGTGAAGAATTAGGCAGCCCTTCTGAACTCTCACCAGGGTTGCTGTAGGAATTGTATGGTACACTGAAAATGCTACAAATGTACAATAATAAACTGCTCTCATGGGTCTTATTGAACAAATGGTGGATGGGATTTTTTCCCCATCAGCAAGACGTATCAGAAATAGTTACGAAAGCTAGTGAAAGCTTAAGGCTAGTGGTGACATAAGAACATTAGAAGAGCCCTGTTGGATCAGACCAGTGGTCCATCTAGTCCAGCATCCTGTCTTACACTGTGGCCAACCAGTTCGTCTGGAGGAGCAACAACAGGGCAGAGAGGCTGAGGCCTTCTCCTGAGGTTGCCTCCTGGCTCTGGGATTCAGAGGCTTAACTGCCTCTGAACATGGAGGTTTCCCCTCAGTCACCATGGCCAGTAGCCACTGATAGACTTTTCCTCCATGAATCTATTTAATCCCCTTTTAAAGCTGTTTATTCCTGTGGCCATCACCTACCTCCTCTGGCAGCCAATCCCACATTTTAATCACTCAGTGTGTAAAGAAGTATTTCCTTTTGTCCATCCTGAACGTACTGCCCATCGGCTTCATTGGGTGCCCTCGAATTCTAGTCTTTTGGGAGGGGGAGAAAGAGTTCTCTTTGTCAGCTCTCTCCACAGGGTGCGTAATTTTATAAACCTCTATCATGTTCCCCTAGGCTTGCCAAGTCCCCCCGGGGGGCAGGGAAACCCCCGCCCCAGAGACCCGTTACCCGCCGCCGGCAGATCGGGTCCCGGGGGGAACCCCACCCCCAAAGCATGTGACGTGCACGTCACCCATAAGTGACGTGATAACGTCAGGCATGTTGGGGGCGGGGCCACAATAATCCGAGGGAAAACTCTATCGTTTTCCCTCGGATGATCATGGCCCCGCCCCCAACGTGCCCGACGTGATTGCGTCACTTCCGGGTGATGTGGTTGCGAAGCGGCACTGGAGTCCCCCGCTCCAGTGCCGCTCGGACTTGGCAACCCTATGTCCCCCCTTAGTTGTCTCTTTTCTAAACTGAAAAGTCCCAGACTCTTCAGCCCTTCCTCACAGGGAAGGCGCTCCAACAGTGACCGCGATCTAGTGGTGAAGTGATTTGTTGGCAGAAGAATGACAGTAGTGGTAGGAATATCACAACAAGCTACCCTTTTAAAAATAGCAACATACTGTTCAGGCATACTTGAGCTTACTTCCTCTATGTTTCCATTTAAAAAAGGATATTGCACTACACGGGCGTGGCTAAAGGAGGAATGGGGCCACAATTCAAAGGGAGGATTGGTGGCTCATTTATAGAGCACATGCTTTGCATGTAGAGTCTCCAGTTCAATTCTTGGCATCTCCAGTTAAAGGATCTCAAGAAACAGGTGTTGGGAAAGACCTTTCTTTGCCAGAGAGCTACTGCCGGATAGAACAGCACTGAGCTAGATGGACCATTGATATAAGATGTCTTCCTATGTTCATAGCAGTGTTTGTGACTTTCTTTCATACTTAACATCTCTGCTGAAGACACACACAAGGTTATCCATGTTTCCAAATGTGCGGATGTTAACGCCAAGACATGCATTCAGAATACTTTGAAGCATTTAACAAATGCCTAGGATAGATTATTTAAAAATGGAGCATTATTACTTGGAGGGGGAAAGAGACGCTTCCATTAAATCGTTGAGATGAAGCCCTTACTGGAAACAGTGGGTGGAGAAGAAAGCAGGAACCCTGTGGCAGTCAGTTCATCATTTCCTCCCAGTGCTTTGGTTATCATTCAAAGCATTTTATTTATTTATTAACTAAAATATTTATAGCCTGCCTTTCCACTTGGCTCAAGGTGGCTCAAGCATCCAAATCACCTTGAAGACCAACACATTTCAGAATGAAATTTCAGAAGGCAAATGCCCACCATCCAATGCATGAACATAAGGACCACCTCACATACAAACCTGCCTGTCAACTGAAATTAAAGTGCTCTGTCGTCAGAGGTGAGGCAAAGACAGGGCCTTCTTTGTGTTGGTGCCCTACTTATGGAACTCATTCCCCTAAGATACGCACCTGATGCCACCCTACTGGTATTTATGTGCAAGTTGAAGGTTCTTTTATTTGCCTATGTTTTTACTAGATGTCTTTTTATGTTGCTGCCATATTAACCACTGTTTCCTACATTCATTATATTGTTCCTGAGTTTTATGGGCCATATGACTAGTTCTTATCTGTTAACTGCTTCTGAAATTCTATGGAAGGTAGGCTGTGCATAAAGGTCATAAGAAAATAAGAGAAGTCATGCTGGATCAGGTCAGTGGTCCATCCAGTCCAACACTCTGTGTCAGACAGCAGCCAAAAACCAGGTGCCATCAGGAGGTCCACCAGCGGGGCCAGAGCTCCAGAAGCCCACCCACTTTTGCCTCCCAAGCACCAAGAATACAGAGCATCACTGCCCTAGACACAATGTTACATCTAAGCATTGTGGCTAATAACCACTGATGGACCTCTGCTCCATATGTTTATGAAGCAGGTCAATTTTTGTAGCTACCACCACTTCCTGCAGCAGTGAATTCCATGTGTTAATTACTCTTTGGGTGAAGAAGTACTTCCTTTTATCTGTTCTAAGCCTATTGCTCATTAATTTGAGTGCCCACAAGTTCTTGTATTGTGAGAAAGGGAGAAAAGGACTTCTTTTGCAGCCTTCTCTGCTGAAAAGTCCCATTTGTAAACCTCTATCATGTCACCCCTCAGTCATCGTTTCTCCAAGCGAAAAAGCTCTAACCTCTTTAACCTTTCTTCATAGGGAATGTGTTCCATCCCCTGAATCAATTTAATTGTCCATTTGTGCACCTTTTCCAATGCTATAATATATTTTTTGAGATACAGTGACCAGAACCGTACACAGTATTCCAAATGAGGCCGCACCATAGATTTCTACAGAGGCATTATGAACTATACTGAGTGTTTTGTTTTCAATCCCCTTCCTAATAATCCCCAGCATAGCATTTGCCTTTTTTATTGCAGTCAAACACTGAGTCGACAGCTTCAGTGAGTGACCTACCACAACCCCAAGATCTCTCTTCTGGTCAGTTACCACCAGTTCAGACCCCATCAATGTATATTTATAGTTAGGATTTTTGGCTCCAATGTGCATTACTTTGCATTTCCCCTCGTTGAACCTCATTTACCATGCTGACGCCCACTTGCCTAGCCTTGACAGATCCCTCTGGAGTGCCTCACAGTCCACCCTGGTTCTCACAGCCTGAATCCAATCTTCATGCATCTAATAAAATAGGCTCTTGTCACAACCACAGGGCTGGAATCTAGCGCTCACCTGGGCATGAGCCCCATTCAGCTCTGTGGGATTTACATTCATGTAACCATGCATGCATTTCGGCTGTGTAATTGCCTTGATAGTGACAAAGAATTCCACTATTTTTGCTACAGCATCTCGCATGGTTACCATTCTGAAATTTATTCCTGGAAACTGTTGGGATTTTCCCGGCAGAAAAGACAAGATTATCTATTTATCTGCTCATTGTAAAAATGCCAAAGAATCTTTGTTCAGGTATCAGTTTTTAACCTACCTGTTCTTCTAGTGGCCTCTCCACGCTTAATTCTCTGTTGTGTATGGCTTTATCTAGGAAAAGGGACACACATATACATACAACTGTGATATATAATCTCTCACACACATGCATGCAGTCATGCCCCACGAAGTAACAATAAACAAATCACAGTATTTAAGATTTTCCTACACTACTATAAATATTAGTCCTCCTAACAAAAAGCACAAGATGCTGAAAATAACTCACAGACAGGGGAGCCATTAAGTTACAGAAGAAACAAATACTTGGGGAGGTTCTTGCCTTTGTCTAAGAGCACCTTCAATAGCTTCTCATGCTGGACCACCCCTGCATTTCCTCAACAGAAAACCTCCTTCTAATACACATTTTAAAACCTCCTATAAGAGCTGGACCAAAATAGCAGTAACCTATAATCGGATTTGAAAAATCAAGAGCTTAAAAGATCTCTGACATTCACGGCAAGCTCACAAAGATAGACTTGGAAATTGCTGCACTACAGACAAGGTTGCTCAGAAAGCACTCCAGAATGATGGAAATTGTCCAGAAAGGAAAGCTACAATAAACAAATCTAAACATTCCTTTTCTCCAGGGGTCCAGGGGAAAGATTAAATTACCATTTTCCTTTTCAACTAGACAAACTCAACGATGCTGACCATCAAAACAAAATCTAGATACTTGGAACTAATTTCTAAAGAGAAGGGCAAATAATAGTTGGTTGCACCCACTTGGTATGTGGAAATCAGATCCTTAAAGCTCTTTTTCACCTTATAAGGCAATGAACTGTCGGAGTAAGTGACTGCAAGTGCCCAAATGCCGGGAAGTTTTAAAATGGCTCCTACAACCATGCAAAGTTCCAATGAGTTACATACCTCCTCTGGTGCCCTCGGGCTTGGGGAAGCCATGTACCTGGCCTACAATCAGTGCCAGAGCTGGTATCAGGACAGCTAGCTTGAGAAACATCTTTCTCCCCCTTCAGTCTTCTCGTCTGCTTCCACTGCGGTTTGGAAGAAAGACTCCCTGGTGGAGCCTGAGGAGAGCAGGAGGCTGTTTGAGCAAGATAAAGGGGAGGATGCCTCCTTCCCCTTCCTTTAGCAGGCTTTGTTGTGCTGATGCCTCCCTATAGACTCAGTTGGTCCCAGCCAGCGGCGGTGGCTTCCTGAACCGGGAGCTGTCCAGCCCTGCTAGTGCTGAAGTCACAGGAGCGTCATTTGCCGCTAGAGAAGGCAAGCAGGCAGCTTGCTCAAGGATGTGGCTAGATCTGTTCTCGCTTAGCCTCCCCTCTTCCCTCCCCTCTTGATATCAGTAGATGAGCCAGTTCCTTTCCCCCGTGGATAGCTCAGGATAGCAGTGGGAGGAGAAAGAAGGGGAGGTGGCGAGGGAGAATGAAAGGGAGGGGGGCTGTGGATGTAGGAGCATGCGTGCACCACCTGGTTCCACACACAGCTCTCTAGGCTAACCCAGCCTGCTGGATAGAACGGCTCCTCCTGGGCAGGCAGCAGGCTTTCAGATCCGCAAGCAAAGTGCTGCTGCCTCCGGATGGGCTAGTGTACAAAATCCCCACCTACAATGCAGGTTTTGCTCCCATGCAGGGAGGAGGAAAGGTCAAACACATCACTGGAGATGTTGTTTAAAAAATAAGTGATGCCCATGTTCCTGATGCACCTGGCATATGATTAATAGTTCTAATATACGGCAGTGTTACTTTCCAAGCCCATGAAGCTTAGAGTGGGCAGGAACAATAGAGCAGCAATTCCTAAAACAAAGCTTCAGGGTGAATTGGGGATGTTACGCCACACCTGGTGAGGCTGACGGAGAAACGGTTGGTTTCCAGCCAGGGCAGGAAAGCAGGATATTAAAGCGGCTTTTCCCTTAGGTGAAATCCAATCCCATTGCAGGGGACAAGCACACAGAGCAATTCACTACCTACATTCTGCTCACATCCTCTGCACTTGGCATTTTCATTTTTCCCAACAGCTGCAGGATATAATAAATCAACTGAGCCACAGTTCACCTTCTGTGTTGTGATGACCAGAATTTTAAAAAATCAGGCATGAGTGGTGAAAATAGATCTTCGAGGCTTCTCTATGAATTGGCAGAGACTAAGGCTGCAGGTGTGCATTAAACAGTAGCCAAGCAAGCAAGCAAACAAAAAACACAGGCCACTGGCATGCTAAATATACATTTCAGTTTGTCTTGGATTTTACGCATATATGCCTCTTCCTGTATATGCCCCGAAGAGCATTACGCTCTATGGACCAACATCTCCTGGTTGTCCCTGGCCCCCTGCCTGGTGGAACAGGCTCCCTGCTGAGATCAGGGTCCTGCGGGATCTTCTTCAATTCTGCAGGGCCTGCGAGATGGAGCTGTTCTGGCAGGCCTTTGGCTGAGGCAGCGGGCGTCCATGTATGGCCTCCCTGAGGTTGCTGTCACCCATCTATTAACCCAAATAATATGCCAGGGAACCCCTCACAACCAGTTGATTTGTCTGAACTGTGATTTGTTTTTAAATGCTTATTATTGTGTTTTAAATTT
The DNA here is from genome assembly GCF_001447785.1 of Gekko japonicus. Lineage (NCBI taxonomy): Eukaryota > Metazoa > Chordata > Lepidosauria > Squamata > Gekkonidae > Gekko > Gekko japonicus. The sequence continues at coordinate 427,685 of NW_015175369.1, forward strand.
TTAACAGTATTTGTTTATTATTATTGTATAATTACATGATGTTACGCACTCTGAGCCTGCTAGCAGGATGAGCGGGCTATAAATATAAATAATAAATGAATAAATAATAATAAATAAGTCTAAAGTACCCAGAGGACCGAATGTAGCTGAGTTTTCAATAGCAAACGGATTACGTTAAGGGGCATTTCCAGTAAGGATTCCAGCCTTTTGGACTTGAGATATCTTTTCATCTCTTATAGTTCATTATGTCTCAAGGGCTGTGAAGATACTGATTAAAATTTCATTTTGTAAGGAAAATCCATACAGACAAACAGTATGGATTTTCGCAAATTGGGCATTCAAGTACAAATAATGCAGTAGAACTTATTCATACTTCTAAACATCTGCTTGCATTTGTTCTTATTTGGGATAGTTGTGATTTTTCAAAGGCAAATGATAGGAAAGCAGAAAGTAAAGGGTGAACAAAGGTTACAGAAGAGGTTTTGTATGGATACTGTATGATCCAGTGAACTTAAGCATATCTTCAACTCTCCATCCAACTTAAAAGTGCTTAATGGTGGAGGGATTCTGCCCAGTCTTTAAAAATATTTTAACAATAATATAATTCATGCACACTTGGGTGGTGGAAAGTGCTGGCAAGTCGCAGCTGATTTTGTGGTGATCCTGTAGGGTTTTCAATGCCAGTGATGAACAGAAGCGTTTCGCCATTGCCTGCCTCTGCCTAGCAACCATGGACTTCCCTGGGCTAGCCTGAGCCATACAGGTCAGGGCATATGCATAGTTACCTGAAGGTAATCTACTGTACTGAAGCTTATTTTTGAGTTACAGCTGATGCCTGTGCTCAGGTGACTCCTGATTCATCCTTTTATTTTGGTAGCATGTATCGACATAAGTTATCTTTAGCACAGGTATCAAAAGAAATTACAGCATCAACTCTAAACCAAGGATCTACACTGAGGCACAAAAACAGGGAGATCAGTTATTCAGACCTTGATTTTCTGTCCCAGCGTTGCGCTAATGACCATGTTGCAGGCCTTTAAATTAGGTTCCCAATTTTGCTAACACACGCAAAGGTAAATTTGTCTTAAGCAATTTCCTCTCCTCCTTCCACCATAATTACTACGTGCTGTTTTTTTCCAGCTCTCTATTCATAGCCTAATACCCAGAAATACACACTCCAGATCTGGGTGAAATGAATGAGTTGTTGAGGATCCATTCTGTTTTTTGTTCCTATCAAGATTCTTGAGGCTTTAAAAATAACAAAACCAGAAGGGGGATGAGTAATACACCATTGGAAACATAGTCAGAAACATGATAGCTGACTTCTGGTTTATGGCGACACGCTGAGCAGACTCATCTCCCGGACCTCCCGGGGATGAAATCTGCGCAGCAGCAGAAAGGAGGGGGACGACGTCTTGCTACCCCCCGGAGCCTGGTTGAAAGGCTCCTAGCCATGGGACTTTTGAGAGGTGGCCTCTTCGCCAGCGCGATGCTGGGGAATCGAGGCGCTTCTCCGTCCTGACGGTCCTCCTGCTGTGTGTCCATATGGAACTAGTGACGCTGACCAGGACAAGCGCTGGAGATTGAGCGGTTTAAATGGAGCTACAGCGAGGTCGCAAGACCGATTATGAACTGTGAGTCAGATTAGAGCGTAATTGACATTTAAAAAAGAAAGCTTCCACCCCAAGGACT
>NW_015175369.1:429821-433091 GCF_001447785.1 Gekko japonicus
TGCATTAGCCCCAGGGACAGATTTGAAGGCGGAGTATCTTATGAGTGAAATGGATGTGGCCTACAGGTCCTATTCTGTATACATAAAGAAAAATAATCTGCCTGGGGAAATAGTAATGAGATTCTCGAAGAGGTACGTGAGGGATTTTATCCTGAGAGCGACAGCGGGGACACCCTTGAAAATTGGGGACAGTACCATCAGGATTCTGAAAGATATTCCATTTGAAATAAGACAAAGGAGAAAGAAATATAAAGATTTAATTCTTTTCCTTCAAACAAATGCAATTAGCTACAGGTGGTTATATCCAGAGGGCATAACCTTCAAACTTCAGGATAAAAAAGAAAAGATTGACTCTGTTTCCAAAGCACGGGACTTTTTGAGAACCCAGTTGGGCGAGCCAGAGGAGGTGGATAAAGAGGAGAAGGACAGTAAGTCCAGTGGCGAGCTGGACACGGGGTCTTCTGGAGAGGACTCTCTTTCTGAAAAAGGGGCGGCTGCCCCTAAAAGCCCATATAAACTGAGGAAAAGACAAGAAAAGAAAAAATGAAGGCTGAAGGACTGAATTGTGCCTTTGAAAATATGGTTTTTAATAATGGGATGCTATGGTGTTTCTCTCTAACAGTTAAATTTAAGTGTTAAAAGATATTTTAGCATGTCTGACTAAGTTCAAAAGATATCAGTGATTTAAGGAATAATTTTGTACTTAAGCTGTTTTAATGATCTCCTTCTCTTGGGATTTTAGTTAGTAGTGGTTATCTTTACTTTCTCCTTAATTGTAGTTCCCTTCCCTTATTTCTTTGTAGTTTGTAGTCCAATTAAAAAGCAATAAAAAATCCCCTCCGGGGGACCAAAAAAAGAAAAAGAAACATGATAGCTGTAATACAATAAACTAATATACACTGCAGGCAACAGCAAACCACTTCTGAACGTCTCTTGCCTGAAAACTGACTTATGGTCTATGGAGTTGCCACAAGTCAGCTGTGACCTGCTGGCAAACAAACAAACAATATTATTGCTTTAATAATAGTAGTGCTTCTCGGGGATATAGCGCCTTTTGAATGTTCAAAGCATTTTCTCAGTAATCTGTACAACACTCCCATAAAATAGGTTACTGGTGTAATGGTTAGACTGTTGGTCTAGGAGTAGGAAAACTTGGGTTCACATCTCTTCTTGCAGGAATATAAAACCATTGAAACAAAAATGTATGAGCAGCATTAGAACACAACCAAACAGATCAATAGCAGCATAATGCAACCAACCAGATCAATAGCAGTAGAATACAACCAAGAAAATTAATCACAAACCAACAGCAAAATTAACAGATATTAAACTCATTCGTAAAACTGCAGCAAATATCAATAATTTTAATCCCTCCCTTTCTTCAGGGACACCTTCAAGGCCAACATAGTCTTATTCAAGGTATAAGCTTTTGTGTACACGCACACTTGGAACACTGGACTCGAACTTTGTATCTGAAGAAGTCTGCATGCACATGAAAGCTTATACCCAGAATGAAACTTTGTTGGTCTTAGAGGTGCCACTGGACTCAAACTTTGTCCTGCTGCTTCAGACCAAAACGGCTACCCGCCTGAATCTTTCTTCAGGGAGTGCAGGACAGTATACATGGCTCTCCTTACCCCACTTTATCCCCATAACAACCCTATGAGTTGGTTAGGCTGAGAGAGAATGGTTGGCCCCAGGTCCCCTGGGGAGCTTCATGGCTGAGAATGGTACGTAAACACATGTTTCCCAAATCCAAGTCCATTACATTTATCACTACACCACACTGGTTACAGCAAGCACCATAAAAACCATAATGAAATCAGCACAGTAGAAAGATCAGAAATTTACAGATGAAATCATCACCAGCCTTCCTGAATAATAAAAAGCCAAGATTTTACACATTTACTCAGCACCACCCGTGTACATGATGCTTTACACAGAAACAATTTATAGATCATGCCCCCCCCAAAAAATTATTTCCATCTACTGCTCTTTCTTTCCTCATTGATTTCAGCACAGCCAGCTGTCAAAGAGGCATGGTCTCTCAATGGCTTTCTTTCCTATTTATAAACATAGGAAAGAAAGCCATTTATAAACATATTGCTGTTTATGACTCTGGTTGCAAAAAAAAAAGTAAAGACAATAAATCAAATTTATAAACATAGATGCTGGGGAAGACTGAGGAGTATTAGACAGTACTGTTTGTATTCTAGGATCCCAGTCTTGTGGCAGCAGAAACAGAATTTAGGTCCATCAAAAGGTCAGTTTTCATTAACCCTTCCCTGCCCCCATGCAATGCAATAGTCTACCATTCATGGTTGCAAAGATATATTTGCAGACATATATTCTAATCTGGTTACTCCTGGGTTTAGGAGCTTGTGCACACACAGCTCCAATCTGCAAGGGCTTCTACCTTAACTCTTACCTCAAATGTTCAAATGCGGGGAGGGGAGCACACCTGCCCAAATGTTAAGAGCTGAGACTGAAGGTCTCGAGGCTGGAGGGGGTCAGGCTGAGGAGAAGAAACCTGATCCCTTAGATGAAACCTCTTCCTGGGAGGATGGACCAACATCCTCTTGTTCCAAGGATATCCCCTCTAAGGTTAGGAGGAAGTGGACTTTTAGTGGTGGGTGATTCGATTACTAGTAATACAGAGTGGGGTCAGTGACAGATGTTTTGAGCACATGGTGACTTCCCTACCTGGTGTGAAAATTGCAGACATCACATGCTGTCTGGATAGGGTGATGGATAGTGCTGGGGAGCAATTAGCTGTTGTCGTCCTCATTGGCACCACCAACATGGGGAAATGTAGTCGTGTGGTCCTAGAGGAGCAGTTTTTTGCAGTTCCTCCAATTATACAGGTGTAATGTATTCAGCCTGACATGCCCGGACTTGCCCGGGCTGGCCAGGCACAAACCATCTGTAGCTTGAGTCGAAAGACAAAGGATCTGAAGGATCCTAGCTGGCCCTATCAAAGGGCTAGTTTTCCAGCCGGGAGACCAATGGTCACCCGGTTACTGTAAATAGCCTATTAGGAGTAGGGGGTGTGGTTATGGGTACTTGGTGGCGGGTTTTCTGAACGCATATAAACCGGCCTGCGAGCTGGTCAGTTGTCTTTGTCCTGAACCTAATAAAGGTATGCTTAGCTGAAATCACTCTCCGTCTGCATACTTTTCACTGGCGACGAGGATGGGATCCACGACCCCATGAACAAAGACCCGGACGCCACCACGAGCACCGCACCGAGCACCGACGCCGAGACCTCCG
>NW_015175369.1:437237-476705 GCF_001447785.1 Gekko japonicus
CATCTGTAGCTTGAGTCGAAAGACAAAGGATCTGAAGGATCCTAGCTGGCCTTATCAAAGGGCTAGTTTTCCAGCCGGGAGACCAATGGTCACCCGGTTACTGTAAATAGCCTATTAGGAGTAGGGGGTGTGGTTATGGGTACTTGGTGGCGGGTTTTCTGAACGCATATAAACCGGCCTGCGAGCTGGTCAGTTGTCTTTGTCCTGAACCTAATAAAGGTATGCTTAGCTGAAATCACTCTCCGTCTGCATACTTTTCAACATCAGACTTTGCCACGGGAGCAGAATTTCAGGGGAGATGGGAGGCAGCAGGGGGTGGAAGCATTGGGGTGGGCGGTTTGGGAAGTTCCCCTCCATGAATGTTGCTGAACTTGCTTAACTCAGGATCAAAGCCAAAATAAATTAATAACTTGCAGGCCAATATTCTGCCCAAAAGGCAGCTCTCCCACCACGGCCCTTTGAAGCATACCTTGGTCTTGACAGCACTGACAGGCCACCATTCAATTGACATAGCTTTCATGTAAATCTCACTGGTGATTTTGGCACAGAGGACCTCTGAGGGATGGAGGATAAGCAGTGTTATTCAGGGATTGGCACAAACCAGGAAAATGCGGTTTGGTTCATGGCATGCCCAGTTCGCCAACCACAAACCATCACAAACCTTTAGAGGTTAAACAAACCGGTTCACTTTGTAAAGTTTGTGACTCGGTAGAATGCCCCCCCCCCCGGTGTGCTGCAGACACCAAACCTGCAGGGGATCTCCGGATCACTCTCCTCTACCTGCCCTCCAAGTTTGGTGAGGATTGGATTTACGGGGTCTGAGTTATGAACCCCCCCCCAAAGAAGGTGCCCCCAGGAAAGTGCTTTCTGGGGAAATAACAGGAAGTCATTTTGACAGGTGCAGGTTCAGGAGGTTCTGGAATGTACAGAACGGATCCTGTTCAAGCTAAAGACACCAAGCTCACTAGGCATCTCTGGCTGACTCTCCTCTACCTGCCCTCAGCATTTGGTAAAGATTAAATTTACAGAGTCCAAGTTATGCCCCCCCCAAAGGTGCCCACAGGAAAGTGCTTTCTAGGGAAACAACATGGGATCATTTTGACTGGCAGGTTCAGGAGGTTCAGGACTGTATAGAATGGATCCTGTGCAAGCGAGAGACATCAAAGTCACAGGGCACCCCCCCCCCCAAGATGCTCTGCTTCATGCCTTCCAAGTTCCACCCCATTGCTTTAAAGTTTGGTAAACATTTCGATTGAGCAGAGACAGTCTGTCTGGAAATGCATCGGTTCATGAACCCCCATAAACAGTTTGAAAGTTTGCGTCGGTTGACCTGCCATGAACTTCATTTCTCGAATCATGACCAGCCACAATGATCACAAACTTTAGTTCGTTAGCTGGTTTGTGCCCGTACCTAGCATTGTTATTCTGCTTTGCCAGATAGAAGAAAGGTACAACAAAAAAAGTACGTGGGCAACAATCCCATGAATCAGAAAAAATGTCTGTGGGTAGAGCCTGCCATGTCATTAACTTCTCCCTTCAACCCCTTACCCACTCATCCTGGTTCGAAATATCAAGTTTGTTGTTTTTTCAGCTGCTTCCCTTGATTGTAGCAGCTTGAATAGCCCAGCTTAGCCTATGTTAGAACTGGAATGCTAAACATGGTCGGCCATACTAAGTACTTGGATGGGAGTCCGCCAAGGAAGACCAGGGCTGCTATGCAGAGGAAGGCAACAGAAAACCACCTCTGCTTGTCTCTTGTCTGGAATTCCTGTGGATGGGGTCACCACAAGTCCCTTGTGACTCAACGGCACATTCATTTTTCTTCCTTTAATTTTTAAAAATAAAATAATTCATAAAATAGAAAATGCATATGATAATACAAAATATAGAATAGATCTAAAATACAGTGCCTGTCTAAATCTATCTAAACCTGTTTCAGCATTCCTCCCTAAACATAGAGAACCTTTCATTAGCAGCTGTCGATATTACTAATATTTTACCTATACCATTATCATATCCCTTCTTTGTATCGCTCTTGACCATAGAAGATCTATTCTACATATATCTCTATAATTCTGACAAGCAGTTAATTTAACTAAAGTATATATCTTTATCTTTTCCAACCAATCTTGTAATTCAGGACTGTGTTTTTGTTTCCATTGCCTGGTGAAAACCAGCCTGGCAGCAGTAATCATATGCATTTTCTCCAGGGGGACAGATCCCTGTCATCTGGAATGCAGTTGTAATTCTGGAGATATCCAGGTCCCCCATGGAAGCTGGTAACCTTAGGCCTTGAAGCAACTTCTGGGTGACTAGATACCACCCGACTTGCATGACTCATCTAGGCCCGGCTGCTTGCTATTGTTTAACAGCAGTCACTCAATGAAAGCCAGTGTGGTGGAGCAGTTAGCACTTCAGAGTAGGTTCTGGGAAATCCAGGTTCGAATCTCCATCTTGATGTGGAAGCTCACTGGGTGATTTTAGGCAAACAAGGACTATTTCCAAGTTAGGAAGAATTGTTTTGCTTACTGACTGGAATTACAAGGTCCCTCTGCTAATTAGTATCACAGCCTGGAATATCCTCCAATAGGAATTTCAGAAGCAGCCTCATGAGTCTTGGGCTTGCTGTGATGAGACGTGAAGCTCAGTTAAATAGATCGAGAGACTCCCGGGCCCTTACGAGGACGTGTGGCAGGAGCGGCGGCCGCAATGGCGACAGCGGAGTTGGCCCTGGTGACCCGGCGTGCGCGAGGCTGGAAGGAGGCAGAGTCGTGGTGTGCAGCGGCGTGGTGACGCGGTGCGGTGGAGCCTGCAGGATGGAACCAGAGCTGCGGCTGGTGCGTTGCCAAGCACCGGGTGAAGCCCACCGGAAGGAGCCGCGGTTTGACCTGCACCGGGCGCCAGGAAGTGAAGCGCCGAAGAGCTGCCAGGGACTGAACAACGAGCCGAGCCAGGAACTGAATAACAACTGAGCCCGCTGCCGGGGTGCTGGTAGGTTATCACTCCCCATACAGTTAATGTGGCCCTAGTTAGGGATAAACAGCTATGTAAACCGCTCAGAGACCCTCCGGGGTCAGGGCGGTATATAAGTCGAAAATTAATTAATTAATTAATTAAATAAATAAAAGAACCATTTGTTGATCTTCAGAAGTGTCAGGTAAGTAATTCAACAATAATGTCTCTGGTCTATGGGGGATTTGTACTTCTAACCCTATTGAGATAGCTTTCACCACTAATTTCCAATAGTTAGAAGCTCATATACAGTCCTACCACATATGAAAAAAATCTGCCGTGTCTTCCTTACAAAACCAGCATGTGCTGGTATTGGTCTTATAAATCTTTTCTAACCTTAAAGGAGATAAATGCCACCTATAAGTCATTTTCAGTAGATTTTCTTGAAAAGAGAGGCAAACTGTAAAGTTAATACCATGAGTAAAGATGAATTTCCATGCTGAATCATGTAAACTACTACCCACATTCAATTGCCACCTATTGCAGACAGTTTGATCGGGTTTGAGTGTCATTTTCAATAAACAGGAGTACGTACTAGAAAGGATACTTTTACCTTGCGCAGGGACCATGCTAATTGTCTCTGTATCGTTCTAATTTTAGTATATGTGCTGCCAAAGCAACACATGGGAATTCTCAGGTGCTAGTAATTATGGCAGTATGATAATTAAGAACCAAGTGATTATGTTTTATGAGATTAAAGATACTTTAGAGCCTAGAATTTCAGTTCTTGAATATCTCCAAGTTAAAAGCTACCTTTGCGGATTGATAACATTTTTCTTCCTTGATTATACTTTTCCTGGTTGCGAAGTCTCACACATTTGCTAGAATACCACTATAGCTGCTGCTGTGCTGAGAAGTGCCTTGGAAAAAGCAAAAAAGGTGTGATCACATCTTTCTCCTGTGACCTAGGGGTGACTTAGGAAGAGGATGGAGAAACAAAAACATGGACACATATTTCCACAAAGGTAGCCCAGGATGAATGGGCACCTGGGGAGGAGACAGTCAGGTAGGTACAGCTGAACTCTTGTGTCACAGTAATAGCAATGCACCATTTTGGGCATCTGCTACAATGTTTGGCCACCAGACTTGCCAGAGGGCCAATTTAAAATACAGCAGAGAGGCCGAGATTTCCTTGGTCCCCCTTATGCACACAGGCATATAGCTGAAAGCCACAGGCAAGCATACCGCCTGTTTTGGGATGGAAAAAAAAAACTGCATTGAAAATATGCGTAGTGCAGCCCACGTGTCTGTGGAAGCTTCTCATCTCACCTTTCCCAAAGCCAGCTGAGAGGCTGTGGCCTAGGACTAAAAGATGTCTTTGAAACCACTAGAAAGGGGGCCGCTGCTGATCCTCTGTGGGCTGGTTTTAGTTCAGGATTGATTACCTTTCATTCTGCTTGAATGTTACAATTTGTTTTGGCTACAGTCTCTCTGACTGCAGCTCTACCTGCTCTGCATGGGTGGAATGGTGCATTTATACAATAATGAACTAAACTTAGAAACTACAGATGGGGGGGGCGTTGTTTGCATGTGCTTGCTTGCATGCCTGGAAGTCATGGTGACTTCTGGTGACCCCTAGTGGGGTTTGGACATTTCAGAGAGGTGGCTTCATTACCTGCCTCTGCATCCCAGCCCTCGTATTCCTTGGAGGTCTCCCTTCCAATTACTTGCCAGGGTTGGCCCTGCTTAGCTTCTGAGATCTGACGAGGTTGGGCTTGCCTGGGCTATTCAGGTCAGGGCAAAACTACGGGTGTTTAATTGGTGTGTTACTGATGCCATTTAGGTGAAATACACGGCTGTAAATTTGCTGACAATGTTATACTTTGGGTTACTTGAAATCAGTAAATGCAATTGATTTTGCAAAAACATTGCTTTTTTAAGCAGACACCAGAGAAATCTGTTTAAAAAATCCAAATCAGATGGAAGCAAGCAATTTGTCCACATCAGTGTTAGAGAACGTTTTAAAATAAAGCACAGCAGCATTAAATCAATGGTGGTGGAAAATGCCATCAAGTTACAGCCAACTTTGGTTGACCCCGTAGGGTTTTCAAGGCAAGAGACAATCAGAGTTGGTTTGCCATTGCCTGTCTCTGCATAGCAACCCTGGACTTCTTGGTGGTCTCCAGTCCCATCCAAGTACTAACCAGGGCCAACCCTACTTAGCTTCCAAGATTTGACAAAATCAGATCAGCCTGGGTATTAAATCAATAGGGAAATATTTGATATTTGGCTTTGTTACATTGCTGTAGATACTGCTTCTCTGCCACCATTGTGTATAGATCCAGGTGGGCAGCCGTGTTGGTCTGAAGCAGCAAAACAAAGTTTGAGTCCAGGGGCACCTTTAAGACTAACAGAGTTTTATTCTGGGCAAGAGCATTCGTGTGAACGCATACTTCCCCAGATACAGTGAAATGGAACTTACCAGAATCCAAACAAATGATGACCATGTGGACTAGTTATCTCGGTTCGGTTTCTGCATCTGTTAAAACATCTCCATTGTGTTAAACGGTAACCATATAAACCAAGCTTTTTCTTGATTTTGATATGTTTATTATGTTGTACGCTGATTTACTGCTCAACCTCTGCCTATATGTATGGACTGATAAGTTCCATTTCACTGTATCTGAGGAAGTGTGCATGCACATGAAAGCTCATACCTTAAATAAAACTTTGTTGGGTCTTAAAGGTGCCACTGGACTCAAATTTTGTTCTACCACCGTGTATAATCAGTGTTACTTAAGAGATTTTCCAGGTGTTGATGGGGCTTTTATACACAGAGTCCCAGAATGACTAGTTCAAGCCCTCATTGGTCCTCTGTGACTTCTTATTTCTGCACTCTACAGATATTATCATTCACAACTTTTCTGTTCTGACACTGAATTCAGTGTAAATACAAGATGCATCTAGAACTAGGTCGTTATATGATTATCTATATATCTAATAGCCAAGTTGCCCCCGGAGTGCGGATCGCTAAATCAGCGCTCCGGGGGCACTTGGGGGGGAGGGGAGGTTTGTGCACACGTGGGCCAGTCCCCACGTGTGCACAAAAATGCTAAAAGTAGAAAAAAATTTCGGAGGGATGTTTAAATCCCCCCGAAAGTAGCTGACCTCGCCGCCGCCGCCTCCTCGGAGCCGGGCGGGCGGAGGACCGGCCTCACTGCCGAGCCCGGCAAAGGGGGGGAAGGACTGGCCTCTCCACCGCCGCCTCCGCCTTGGAGCCGGGCGACGGAGCTCTTCTCCCCCCCCCCGCGAGTATCGCGGGTCCCCGTCTTGTCTGGACCTATTTCAATCTGGTTTCTGATATGGTGATGGAACTGAAATTGTATTGGCCACCCTGATGGATAACTTGTACTGATATAAGGGGAATGTGACTTGGCTGATTCTACTCTATTTATTGGCAGCTTTCAGTAATATCCTTCTGGACTGCTTATCAATAGTTGGAACGGAAAACACTGCACTTTGGTTATTACCCCCCCCCCCCCGGTTCGAAAGGGTGTGTGTGAGTGTGAGGGGAAAATTGTTCTGCCCAATGGCATTTATGTTATGAAGATCCTCTGAGGTACTATCTTTTTAACCATCTAAATGAAACCACTAGGTGAGGATATTCAGATATTTGAATTCTTCCGGCACAAATATACAGATGATGCTCAGTTTTGGTGCTCAGTTTCATGTGGATCAGATGATATAGCAGACACTCCGACCCACAGTTATTTCCACATCGATTGCACTACTAAGGAGTCCCTGTGGGTCTGTCATGAATCTTTGTACGTTACAGTCTTTCTACACTGCTTTTTAAAGTGCCCTTAACTCACATATAGTGGAATCCTAAACAGAGCAACACCTTTCTATGCCCATTAACTATAGTGGACTTGAAAGGATGTAACTCTCCTTAGGACTGCCCTGACCAGGTGCCTGGGTCTTTACATATCTGAAGAAGTGAGCTGTGACTCATGATAGCTCGTTTTAATGACTGTTGTTAGTCTTTAGGGTGCCACTGCACTTGCGTTTTATTTTGCTGCAATAGATTAACATGGCTACCTGTTTGCAATCCAACGGGCCTCGCCATTTCCTCATGAAAACTAAGCACCACACCACAAAAGACACCCAATTCATGCTACAACTGAATCACATGGGACAATCAGCAGAACTGAGACACCTTGCCCAACATTACTGATCTGATTCAGCAGTTTCTGCAGCATGGCAGGCTTCCTAGAGAATCCTGAGAACCCACTAGTCGCTCTTATTTAGAAAGCTGTGTTTTGGTGCCACCTTCTGGTATCTCAATATCTATTCATGTCTTTGGCAGCATCGTCAATATTGAGCATGATGACACAGTGTTCCAAATACCCCATATTAAAGTCTTCCATCTGCCAGAATTACAACATGGGTTGAATGTATCACTATTGTAAAACAATACCTTTAAGTGGTACAAATTATAAGCAGTACGATCTATTTAGGTTTCCTTCTTAACCTGTACAGGATCCACATTTTACAAATGTGACAGCTGGCTTTTCTTAAAGGAAATGTACGATGCTCATGTGATAATCACTCCGATCCAGGGATCAGTAACAGAAGAAAAAAAATCACATACCTGTCCTTTGCTCTTGGACTCCGATGCTATCACTTTGCAAACATTGTAAAAGCGGAGTTCTTCAGGGGAGCTTTTCTACAAAAGTAATATTTTTTTGTCATCAAGTCACAGCTTCTAGGGATCCCATGGAGTTTTTAAGGCAAAAGATGTTGAGAGGTGGTTTGCCATTGCCCGCCTCTGTGTTTCTGCAACCCTGGACTTCCTCGGTGGTCTCCCATCCAATTACTAACCAGGGCTGACCCTGATTAGCTTCCAAGGACTATATCATAATGGAATAGTTCCGTTTCAGAGTGTAGCTGTCTTGGCCTGTAGCAGAACAGTTAGATTTGGGTCCATTTCCAGTAGTACCACAGAGACCAACAAGATTTTCAGGGTATAAACTTTCAAAGGTCAAAGCTTCCTTTGTCAGAATAATTCATCAGAATAGTTCATGAAGACGTTTTATAAACAGAAAGGGACTGTAGATCATACCACTGTGTTTAGCATGTATAATCAATTTGCTGCACATATTACCCTGTTGTCATTTCACCGTTTTCTACTGATGCAAGACCAATTGTCTTCACTATATCTTATTTATTTTCCAACTTGTACCCCACCCTCCCAGCCAAGGCCAGCTCACTCTGTATCATGCCTAATATGCTATGCTTATTCAGATTTTGGTAATCCTGGTAGATTGCTCATTAGATGTCTTCTCATATTGATTGCATTGACATACACTGTGCTTATTAGAGGTCTCTTCGCATGGAATGTGACCAATGTACATTATTTAATCCACTTTGATTCTCATGGAGAAAAGTGGACTATAAGTACAATAAATAAATAAATTATCTTGCCCTTCTTAAAAAAATTGACATGTCACCACTTCGTACATTTTATTGCAAGTTTTAGGATTTGTGGAACAAGCTTAGTGTAGCCAGATGTTATGTGAAAAGGCTGAACAACTCATACAGTGGTTTTTGACTCCAACAGAGGCAGAATTTGAACAGAGATCATAATTCCAGGTGCATCTTAATTACCAGCTAATTTATAGCAAGTGGTTATGGGTATGGTTAACGGAACCATTTAACCAACTGCTTAAAAAGGTAAAGGTTCCCTTGCTCGAAAGCCAGTTGAATCCGACTCTAGGGTTGCGGTGCTCATCTCCGTTTCCAAGTCAAAGAGCCAGCGCTGTCCGAAGACGTTTCCGTGGTCATGTGGCTGGCATGACTAAACACCAAGGCGCACGGAACGCTGTTACCTTCCCACCGAAGTGGTACCTATTTATCTACTTGCAATTTCTTGCTTTCGAACTGCTAGGTTGGCAGGAGCTGGAACTAGAGATGGGAGCTCACTCCATCATGCGGCACCCGGGTCTCGAACTGCTGAACTACTGATCTTCCACAGCCTGCCCTAAACACAGTTATAATTCCTTAGAATCTTAATTTCATATTCTACATTTCTTAAATCTGCACCAGGGCTGGTTCATACACAGGATTGCCAACCTCCAGGTGGTGGCTGAAGATCTCCTGGAATTACAACTGATCTCCAGCCAACAAGAGATCAGTTCCCCTGGAAAAAATGGCTGCTTTTAGAAGGTAGAATCCATGGCATATACCCTGCTGAGGTCCCTCCCCTCCCCTATCTTCTCCCACCAAATCTCCAGGGATTTACCAAGCCAGAGCTGGCAACTCTAGAACATTACCTATTGAGCAGGGAAAGAAGACATGCATTATGCTGCAATGTGCAGAGTAGACACATCTCGTCTGCAGAATCAAATTTATTTCCACTTCCTGCTTCTACGGATAAATTATACATTACTATTTAATTGTCGAAAGTTCCAGATCCAATCCCATCATCTCCAGTTAGGAGTATTGAATTAAGAAAGGTGTATGCTACCTGTCTGCTTGCATCTAAAGCCATAAAGCAAAACCTATCAAGATCATTAGACAAGTCAACAGCCCAAACCAGTAGAATATATAAACAAGGTAGCACAGCAGGTCTGGGAGAAATCTGCAGCCCAAAATCTTGGTGAACCTCTGCCAGCCAAAGCTAATAATCCTGGCCATGATAATATTTTGACGCAATAAAAGGCAGTTTTGTATGTGTATGGCAAAAATGGGATGAAGTTCAGTTTTCACTATCCCCAAGCAAAATAATGGGTATGAGACAACTGATTTGCGTATACTGAACTTCAATGTTACAAGGTTATATTGATGGATTTTTATTTATGGATTTATGCTAGGGTTTAGGTACAAAGTAGCCTGTGCAATGCACACATAGTGCAACATACCTATAGAAAATCTTATTTATTATATGCCACCTTTCTCTCCAGTGGGGACACAAAACAGATTACAGTGTTCTCCTTTCCTCTACTTTTCCATCACAAGAACCCTGTGTGGCTGGCCCCAGGTCACCCAGCAAGCTTCCATGAGAGAATGGAGATTTGAACCTGGGTCTCGCAGACCTTAGTCTGACACCGTAAGCACTACACTGGCTCTGTGCCACATTATCATCCCTTGTTAACATATTTTGCCATGCTAGAGATGTATACAAGTGCTAAAATCCACCTTGGCATGATGACAGAGAGGTTTAAATGCAGACTGCACCGAGGGAAGATCTGTGGTAAACCTACCTTTCCATTTAGCAGGATGAGCTAGTTATGAGTCACAGTAAGGTTGACTCTAAACAAACAGAAATAGATGACCATTTTAACACACTTTTAAACCCCATATTAGAGGCAGACCTACAACAAACCCTCCCCTTTAGACAGAGCCATCTCAAAGCTCAATATCTGGCCCATTTACACAGTTTTGACTACACACGAGGAGGGACTGATGCATGACAAAACCTTTTTGACAAGGCGGGTCAGTGGCTACATATTGTTATTTATTTAGAAATCTATTTCAAAATTTAAATTGAATGTATATGCTGCCCCTCCAGAGAATCTGGACAAACCATTTTTACACTACCACACACACACACACTGCAAAATAACATGGTAAACCCCCTGGCTGTGTAGCCCCCAGCCCACCCCATTACACACAGGTCAGCTTCAGTCATCTTTTTAGGGGCTCACTGCACCGGGTTGCCAACTCTGGAACTGGAAATACCTGGAGATTTGAGGATAGCGCATGGGAGAGGCTGGGCCCGCATAGGATATAATGCCACACAAGACACCTTCCAAAGCAGTCATTTTCTCTAGAAGTGGAAGAAATATTTTAAACACACAAACAGCTGGAGATCAGCTGTAATAGGGTTACCAGATGTCTTCTCTCTCTCTCTGTTTTTGGGGCTCTTTTTAAAAAACACTGATGAAAATGCTCTCTTTTTTGGGTTGGAAGGTTAGGAATGTTCCTAGCGAGTAGCATTGACCACGGCTGAAATAGTACGGGTATTTAAAAGGAGATTTGTCATAGTGACCATTTGTTAGAAGCAGTCAGTCGGGAAAGATATCCTCTTTTTTCCCTTTTCAAATAACCCTAGCTCTAACTTCGGGATATCTCCAGCCCACACCCGGGCGCTGGCAACCCTAAATTTAACTCCATGCATTTGTAAACCATTCTGGGGACTGCGGGGAAATCTCCTCAGGCCGCCTGCGGCCTGTTTTCCCCTCAGGACGGGCCTTCCCTTTCCTTCCCTCAGCGCTCCAGCGTAGGCCGGCCGGTCGGCCCGCCTAATCGGAAAGAAGCCCCACTCTCGAGTTTACTCTCGAGTAACACGCGCGCCCTTCCCCTCGGCCTCCTCAGGAGGAGCCCGGAAGTGAGCGTGAGGAGGCGGCGGCGGCCGACCGGGCGGATTGATTCAATATAAAGCAGTTTCATGTGTTCAGTGGCTCCGGTCTGTTAAAAACGAGCCGGGGGCTGGGCTCGGCGCAGGAGGCGGCGGCGGCGCGGCAGGAGGAGGAGGAGGGCCCGGCAGGGGCTCGGCCACCTCGCGGCTCGGCGGGCTCATCCGGAGCATCACCGCGCTCACCTCCAAGCATGTACGTGGGGAGAGGGGCGAGCCGGGCTGGGGCTGCCTCGGGAGGAGGACCCCGTCGCGAGCGGGCTTCGTTGTCGGCGAAGCTGTCGGCCTCGGCTTCTAGAATCACCACCAAAGGGGAAGGCGATGGTAAAGGGGGGGGGGGGGAGGATGAGAAGGGGCCCCTTTATGTCTGATGACTTCCCTGACTTATATGGCGAAGACAGAGGAAAGGAGAACACACTGCAATCCGTTTTGCGTCCCCACTGGGTAGAAAGGTGGCATATAATAAAGTAAGATTTTCTATAGGTGTGTTGCACTATGTGTGCATTGCACAGGCTACTTTGTACCTAAGCCCTAGCATAAATCCATAAATAAAAATCCATCAATAGAATCTTGTAACATTGAAGTTCAGTATATGCAGATCAGTTATACTCATTTTGCTTGGGGGGAGTGAAAACTGGACTTCATCCCATTTTTGCCATACACATTCAAAACTGCCTTTTATTGCGTCAGAATATTATCATGCCCAGTATTCTTAGCTTTGGCTGGCAGAGGAGCACCTTAAAGGCTAACAATATTTGTGGCAGGGGCAGGAGCTTCCATGAGCCATTGCTCACTTCTTCAGATCTGAAAACAGCAAGAGTCCAGGAGCACCTTAAAGGCTAACAATATTTGTGGCAGGGGCAGGAGCTTCCATGAGCCATTGCTCACTTCTTCAGATCTGAAAGGGGCAAGAGTCCAGGAGCGCCTTAAAGGCTAACAATATTGTGGCAGGGAAGGAGCTTTTGTGAGACCAATTTCACACAAGAGTTGCGCCATGGTTGTGCCTCCCTTTGCCCCACTTCTATTGTCAATTTCCCACTCTAAGCCGCATGGCAGCATTTTGACCCGCGGCTTCGCCCGATTCCCCCCCGCGGTTTCGTGATCCTGTTTTTTGAGGATCACGAAACCGCGGGGAAAATTGGGCGAAGCTGTGGGTCAAAGTACGGCTTCGAGTGGGAAATTGACCAATAGAAGCGGAGCAAAGGGAGGCACAAGCGCAGCTCTTGTGTGAAATCGGTCCTAGTCACTGCTCGCTTCTTCAGATCTGAAAAGAGCAAGAGTCCAGGAGCACCTTAAAGGCTAACAAGATTTGTGGCAGGGGTAGGAGCTTTCCTGAGTGACTGCTCACTTCTTCAGATCTAAAAAGAGCAAAAGTCTAGGAGCACCTTAAAGACCAGCAAAACTCGTGGCAGGGTAGGAGCTTCCATGAGTTGCTGCTCACTTCTTCAGATAAGGATTGTGGTGGATTTTTTATTCCCAGTCCCTTTGGTATAATGTTAAGTCTTTTGCATTTGGTGAGAAAGATTATGTCTGTTTGTACTTGTGCAAGTTTCTTTACAACCCTGATGGATTTCCATTCTGTATAGCTAAAAGTGCCTTCCATGGGGATAGATCAAGATGGGTAGCTGTCTGTCTGTAGCAGTAGAAGAAGAGCAAGAGTCTGGTAGCACTTTAAGGACTAACAATATTTGTGGCAGGGTAGGAGCTTCCCCATAAGCCAGGGAAATCATCAGACATACTCTGCCTCCCTCCCTCATGAGCCCCCCCCCCCGGATACTATCCTCACAACAGCCTTGTGAGGTAGGTGATGCAGAGACTGGCAAGCTTCCATGACAGCAAGCTTCCATGGCAGGGGACTGGGGATTCGCACTGTGTCCCCCAGATCCTAGTCTGCCGCTCTAACTCCACACGGATTAGACCTGGAGAAACTTTCAAGTAAGAGGGGAGTCCAGGGGCACCTTGCAGACCTTATGCAATTTGAGGCCAGTATAAGCTTTTGGGAGGCAGAGTTGCCTTTTATCATCCTGTCTGTTTGCAGCCTTTAATGGAAGTGTCTCAGCAAAATGGATAAGAGCAGGAGCCCAAGATTCTGGGCTGGCAGAAGAGCAAAAGTCTGGTAGCACCTTAAAGACTAACAATATTTGTGGCAGGATAGGAGCTTCCGTGAGTCATTGCTCGCTTCTTCAGTTCTGAAAAGAGCAAGAGTCCCAGAACACCTTAAAAACCAACACAATTTGTGGCAGGGTCTGGGCTTTCCTGAACCACTGCTCACTTCTTCAGATACAGCTAGAATGTGAGTCTGTCTGTCCTTATACCTTGTGGAGTGGAGTGATTTCAGATGCTGAATGACATTAGCAGGCAAATGACAATAGCAGGTGTGATTGGATCAGTGTGCTGTGCAGAGGGGTAGTAGCCAAGTGGATGTACCTTTTTTGCATCTGATGAAAGCAGCCTGACTTGACTTCTGCTGGAATAAAACTTGTAGATGCTACTGGATTCCTGTTTGAGTTTGCAGGCTTAGATTACTGTCCTTGTGGGGTGATGAGGAACACATGAGGCTGCTTTATACTTAATCAGACTGTTGGTCCATCAGAGTCATTATTGCACGCTCAGACTGGCATCGGCTTTCCAGGGTCTCAGCTGAAGGACTTTTAAGTCACCTGGCGATGCTGGGGATTGAACCTGGGACCTTCTGCATGCTGAGCAGATGATCTACCACTGAGCCACAGCCCCTCCCCTGAATGATCATTGTGGAGAAACCCCAGTAGGTGGATGCTGTCTGTATAGCTGACTCCTATCTTTTAAAAAATTCAGTCAGATTGCACGTAGCAATTCAGTGTAATTCTATACATCAGAAGACCATGTTATTTGTAAAAAATGAAAATAAAATGTTTTAAAAAAAGAAGACGACCGTGATACAGAGGTTATAGTATGCAGGGATAATCTTTGCCCGATGTGACAGGATGCCATTTTTGCTACTTTGCCCAGCATATTTTATGGAATGATTTAAAGTGCCTCTTATTGTTCCTTGTCAGGAGGAAGAAAAATTAATCCAACAGGAATTAACTAGCTTGAAAGCAACAGTTTCTGCACCCACTACAACCCTGGTAAGTGCTAAAAGTAAAACTGAGTTCTCTCTCGAGGGGAGGAGGACACTCTGACAGGTTTGGATTCCTCTTCCTAGAGCCCCTGGAGGCAGGAAATTGATTGCACTTTCCATCTCTGGGGGGAGGAGAAGCCCACCTTCAGTCTTTTTCCTGCCCCCGTCTGAGAGAGCAGTGGATTTAGAGAACTCCTGAGATATTCCTTTAAGGAGCTCCTTTGGTTGCACTTTGTTTTCTGTTTCCAGGTGTGTGCTTTTCTGTGTGCCTCTCCCTTTGTGTAAAAAACAAACGTTTGTTCTTCTGGCCTCTGTCTTCCCGAGGCTGGTTGCGTTTTGCCTGCTGATCTCCGACCATGGGACCTCCTCTGAGGAAGAGTTGGGGGAGGTGATCCCCAGGCAGCAGAGTAGGAAATCTCTGCAAACCCGCTTGCCCAGCCGTCCCGCTGCGGCAGAGCTCCTGGAGGGAGCCACAGTCCATGAATCGCCTGGCTTGGATCATGAAGAAGCAGGCTCATATCTCCCCCGCCAGATTGAATAAAATTTAATGAGAAATTAGGAAAGTATTGTTGGAAATGCAAACATGGTATTGGCACGTTTTATCACATGTGGTGGTCATGCTTTAAAGTTAAAAAATATTGGTGGCTAGTGAAAGAAATGTTGGATAATATAATAGGTAAATACATTCCTATGACCCCAGAATGCTTTTTATTAAATGTGATACCTGATACTTTTATGAGAAAAGAGATATATTTAATAATGCAAATCTTGACAGCAGCGAGAATTGTACTTGCCAAGAAATGGAAGGAGGAGAATATTCCGTCCAAAGAGGAGATTATTTATAAAGTATTCGAAATAGCAGAGTTGGAAAAATTAACTTGTATTATTGAAGAAAAAAGTGAGGAGAAATTTGAAAAGTATTGGTTAAATTTTATAATTGGTTGAAAGAGTCAAAATTTGGTTTAAATTAACTGAATAAGGCAAATGGTAGAGTGCATGGGATATTTATTTTAAATGATTTGAGGATATCTGCAAAAAGAAATTACGGCTTAGAGCTGTTTATGTTTTTTCCTTTTCTGTATATAAAATGTGGAAAATTTAATAAACAAAATATTTTTAAAAAGAAGAAAAAAAAGAAGCAGGCTCAGTTTTTGGTGCCGAAACTGTGTCCTCTACTGATCAGCAGGGCAGCCTGCATTGGCCCATCAGGCCTACTCGATGATTTCTAGCTGCGTCTGAAGAAGTGAGCAGTGACTCATGAAAGCTCACACCCTTCCACAAATTTTGTTAGTCTTTTAAGGTCCTGCTGGACTCTTGCTCTTTTCTACTGATTGCCTTTAACAAGTAAGAATTTCCCCCAGGCCTGTTGTGTGTTGACTTTTTCAGGCTAGTGTGTTAATTGTGACTAACTCTTACACTTTTTTGGTGTTTTAAGGTTATGCATTTTCATATATTGTCACCCACTTTGGTTAGAAATGCCAGGCTATTTTAAATAGTTAAAACAAATTGTTCTACAGTTAACACAAATATTACGGGTGAGTAGACATTGTGGACTGATTGGCGTGGCTGGTTCAGACTCAGAGTTGGACAGTTTGTGCTGCACTGTGAGCCAAAACGTTTATAATACTTCATTTATTTTATTTCAGAGGCTGATGAAGGAATGCATGGTGAGGCTTATTTATTGTGAGATGCTGGGCTATGAGGCCTCGTTTGGATACATCCACGCTATCAAGCTGGCCCAACAAGGAAACCTTTTTGAAAAAAGAGTCGGTATGTATCTGAAAGCATTGCATGTCAGGAGGCTTCGCAAGGAAGTAGGCACGTAGGCTTGGTTTTTCCCCATTTCCATTCAGAGCTGGATATGTACAGAAGCTAAGTAAACTAGAGTTTATGGCCCCATATTGAGGAGTCTCTTAATTTTTTTTTTACTAGATCACCATATTTTGATCATGCTATGAGTCTGGGGCAGTGATGTTCTGTATTCTTGGTGCTTGGGGGGCAGCAGTGGGAGGGCTTCTGGAGTTTTGGTCCCACCAATAGACCTCCTGATGGCACCTGGGTTTTGGTCAATGTTTGACCCAGAGTGTTGGACTGGATGGGCCGTTGGCCTGATCCAGTGTGGTTTCTCTTATGTTCCACTGAAACTTAACAGGATACTGGGCTAGATGAACCACTGCTTTATTTCCATCAGTACTTGTTTGATAGAATTACTCCCTGCCAATTGGCGCTAGTTCTTGAACCCATTCTTTGACAGCTGATAAGTTCACTGGTTTTCATAAGTTAGATTCCATCCTACTAAAGTTTTAACTCACACTTTGAACAAGCAATTTATTTTTAAACGTCTTTTGTCGCTGTCTGATGGATTAGAGAGAGAGTGTGGACTGTAGCAATTCATTTTTTCTTTCTCTTTTTTAGGCTACTTGGCAGTTTCTTTGTTTCTTCATGAGAATCACGAGCTGTTGCTTTTGCTTGTGAACACCGTAGTGAAGGTATAGTTTAATGGGAGGTCTGGAGGTAGACATCACACTGACCTCGGATCTGAGTGTATTTTTTTTAAGTATAACTCAGAGCATTGCATGCACATTTTAAAATAAGCTCTTGTTTATTATCTGGAACCTTAATGAATCACATGGTTTAATTGACATTTTCTATAAATTTAAAGTGAGGTCTTAAATTACGTATTTTGCTTGTGAGGGTCCTTCTGTGGGTGTGAGGACCTTCAAGAGTCATTCTTATTGATAAACTCAAGACTCTTTTGAAGGCTGCTTTGCGTTCTCTTAACAAAGTACATTGTGTTTTAAGTGTTTTTTTTTTTGCAAAGCATCAGTTCCATTCGATGACTGAAAATAGCTCCATGTCTGTAAGGTATGGATGGATAAAATACGGGAGCTTATGAGAGTGGAGGATCTCTCAGAACAGATAAAAGCTGCAAAAAATCAGGGACCATGACCTATATAAATACGGGCTTATTTGTAAGCTTTTTGGAAAATTACAAATTGCAAGCCAAAGAATTACAGTGGTTTATTTATGTTGCATATGGGAAAACATCGAATAGTAGTCGATAATGGAAATACTTTGTTCTTTTACGTTTATGTTTTTAATCTAGATGTGTAAAGTATTTGATTTCATATACATGATGTTACCTACTCTTGTTTTAGTAGTAAACTGTTTCGAGCAGATAAGGTTGTATTACTGGGACTTCCTTAAAGAAAATAAAGTTTGACAAACAGATAATTTATCTACCTTATTGTGATGCTTTGATTAATGTTGGAGGAGACCTGGTTCTTAATTAACGTAATATGAAAAAAAATGAAACTGGGAAATCTGGGATGAGTGAGAGAGAATGACATTAAGGTTTTTGGTGAGTCAGGTTTTTCCTGCATAATACATACATGGGTTACACGCACACTTCTACTTTTTAGTAAAGGGCATCTGTTTTCTTGGGTATAGGGAGGAAGTGAAGCATGCAGGGTTACTTATCTGTGTTCTGAGCCAAAATATTTAATTTTGACTTGTGAAAGACACAGTATGAATCTCTCTGGCATTATGCATCTTTAATTTATACTCTAATGTTAGATTTCCAATGTTGGGAGGAAAAATGACTCTTCTCATGCCCCTGGCAGGATTTGCAGAGCACTAACCTCATGGAAGTATGCATGGCTCTTACTGTGGCAAGTCAGATATTTCCACGGGAAATGATTCCTGCTAACTTCCGCTAGTGGAAGACAAGCTCCAGCATTCAAAGTAAGAATTTGTTTTCAAAAAGGGATTTCTGGGAAACCTTTTGAGTTGCCAACCTCCAGCAGTTGTTCTCCAGATGACCAAGATCAGTTGCCCCGGAGAAAACGGCTGCTTTGGAGGGTGGCCTCTAGGACATTGTATCCTGCTGAGGTCCTGTCCCTCCCCAAACCCCACCCTCCCCAGGCTCCACCCCCCCAAATTTCCAGGTATTTCCCAACCAATGTTCCCTCTAAGCTGAGTTAGTGTGAGCCAGCTCACAGTTTTTTTAGCCTCCGGCTCACACATTTTTGCCTCGGCTCAGGAAGGATGGCTCCAGAGCAAACTGATTTATGCAGGAGCCAAATCGCTCGCTCACAACTTTAATGCCAGCAGCTCACAAAGGAGAATTTTTGCTCACAAGACGCCACCGCTTAGAGGGAGCATTGTTCCCAACCCAGACCTGGCAGCCCTGATAATAGGTTTAGTGATCCATAATAGCCAGTAACTCATTTTTTTTTTAATTTTTAGGGAAATCATTAGAAGGAAAGCAGTTCAAGCACTGTACAAGTTCTACCTTATTGCTCCCAACCAAGTCCAGCACATCCATAACAAATTCCGAAAAGCACTTTGCGACAGGGATGTGGGAGTTATGGCTGCCTCATTACACATTTATCTCCAGATGGTGAAGGTGGGATTCTTAAAGCCGCTAAAGTATGACTGTGTCAGCTTGTTTTTACCTTCAGTGAATCAGAAAAAAAGAATTGAAATATAGTGCATGATAGCAATGGATTACCTTTTCCCTGAACTTTGATGCTTTTGGGCATTAACTGTCTGATCTTAAGTGATGCCTCTGTGGCGTGTTTGTGAATGCTCAGATTATTTTTTTTAAAAAAAGATGTATTAAAATATTTACATTCCGCCTTTTCTCTTGGCTCAGGGCAGCTTACAAATCATAATTAAAACATTAACAATTAAAACCCCAAGTAAAACCCCCAATGTCATGTGCATAGTTTGTGCTTATATCAGCTGTGTGTTGAAAATTGGAGAGGGGACCATTTAACTTGAGAGTGCAAACTCAGGAATTGAAAAATTAATAGTGATTGCTTTTGTTATGTATGTTTTGTGTAGGACTTTGTGTAAAACTTGGATCTCCCCCCCCCCTTTTTCTGTAGGAGAATGCATCTGGATACAAAGACCTGACAAGCAGTTTCGTAGCTATTCTAAAGCAGGTGGTGGGAGGAAAGCTCCCCATAGACTTCAATTATCACAACGTGCCAGCACCTTGGCTACAAATTCAGCTTTTAAGAATACTGGGGCTACTTGGAAAAGATGATCCGGGGTAAACTGTCTCTTATTTGCTTTGAGCATTTTGAACATGAGCATCCATTTGAAGGGGTGTGCATTTTATCAGTGGTGTTCCCTGGGTGTGCTGTTTTCTTAGCTCTAGGTGCAAACCACAGGAATCTTCAGGGATATTGGGGAAGAAACATCACCATCCAAAGACAAAATTGTAAGGGTTTAATGGCAGTTTTTAAGAATGCACATAATGCATGGCTTGGTTTTTGCTTTGCAGAATTCTTAATTTTTAGCTGGAATTCTGGATTACAGCCACTGACACCATAAACCTTCTCAGGTTCTTTTCTGCTCATTGCCTATTAAGACATTAGAATGATTAGACCATGATCTCATTTGTTCTCAGTAGTGAATAATTGTCAGAAAATAAAGGTGTCTTTATATAAGATTGAGATCTTAAGGCTATGTCTTTTTTTTTTTAAATCAACTGTTCTTAGACATTTCCATATTTTTTTACAGAACCAGTGAATTAATGTATGATGTTTTGGATGAGTCTTTAAGGAGAGCAGAGATAAATCACAACATTACATATGGTAGGTGAGAACATTTTCCTCCGTATGTGTAGAAAATGTAACCTGCTGGCATTGGTAAAACATCCTTTTAAATAATAATCCTAGATGTAAAATCTGATAGTATGCTTGGGAAGCTCCCAAAGCTTATGGTGGGTAGGTTCTGTTCAGTTCCTGGATGAGAGACCATCAAGGACCCCACGTGTATGCCCCCTTGATAACGACGCAGTTTAGCAAACACAAAAAGTGTAATCTTCATAGAAAAGTTCAAGAAATAGCCAAGAACAGTTGAACTTGTTTTGTTGGATGCTGTTAAAACTTGAAAGCTATAGAGCCACAATGAATCCTGTTCCAAGTCTGGCAGACAAGTATCTGGTCTGCCTCTTCAGCATTGTGAGTGGTGACATTCATGCCCAATAAGCAGACTTTATACAGCGAGCAGATGTTTAGGACTTTAACGTTAACTTGTCAAACACAGAGGTTACTTCTGGGCAGTGTAATGTAGAAAGTGCAAATAAGGCATGTGCAGCATATAAAAGCTTCTGAACCTCTCCAGCCCTTTGCACCAGTATAAACAAAGTTTTCAGTGCTTTAAATATATTGCATTTCGCTGTGAATCAAGTTGTTTGCAATGTTTAAAAGAGGTGAGCTTCATCATTTACTTGGGAAATGTGGGGGTTCTCTTCAAAGCTTTCCACCTGATGAATCGTTTGATGCCTATTTCCCCTGCCATCCTTGTCCATTAGCTTGCTAGCTGCTGTATTAATTCGTTCTTGTGGCGTTATTAATAAGTTTGTGGGAAGATCCACAGCTCAGCAGTAGAGCATCTGCTTTGAATGCTCAGCTTGCAGAAGGTCCCAGGTTCAGTCCCCTTCCCAGCATCTCCAGTTGGAAGGACCAGGTAAACTTGGTGATGTGAAAGACATCTGCCAGACCCTGGAGAGCCACTGCCAGTCTGAATAGACAATACTAAGTCAGCTTCATGTGTGTTCTTTAGCCTGTGTTGTTAGTAAGGAAAATAGAGCTGGCCATATAATCAGTGTGGGGTGGGGAGGTGATAGGAAAGTAATGTTTGTTTCATGAGTGCCTGCTTCAGTTTAGCACAGGGGTCCCCAACCTTTTAGAGCCTGTGGGCACATTTGGAGTTTTGACACAGGGTGCAAGAACAAAAATGGAGGCGGAGCCAACAACAAAACAGCTGCCGCAATGTCACAGATTGAGGTTATGCATAACCCTAACAGAAACGCTTCAATATTTCAGGCAGCAGCTCTGTTTAGCAGGATGCTTTTTAAAATGAACATATGGCTTAAAAATATTTTCTTGCACGCACACACACGCAGTAACACAGTGAAGATCCTTGTGCTGCGAGGGCAGCTGTTGCTGAAGCAGCTTCTGAAATACCTGCACAGCCAATCAGATCTCCAGTGGCTGATCAGAAGACCTGCTGGGTGAAAACCCCACCCACTTTCTAAGAACACTTGGTGGGCTTCCGGATAGGTTCCACGGGTTCCACGTTGTGGTCCCTGGTTTAGCACAATGTAAGGGAAGACACAGAAGGAGGACCTGATGCAGCCGGGGCACAGATGGCTAGACATAAAACTAAACCGGTCCATGCAGAAGTTCCTTAACGAGGGCATGGCTGTTGTTTGAACGAACTGTGAAAGTTAAACATAAGAACATAAGAGACGCCAATGTTGGATCAGGCCAAAGGCCCATCTAGTCCAACTCTCTGTCACACAGTGGCCAAAAATACCAGGTGCCATCAGGAGGTCCACCAGTGGGACCAGGACATTAGAAGCCCTCCCACTGTTGACCCCCCCAAGCACCAAGAAGACCCCCCCAAGCACCAAGAGCATCATTTGCCCCAGAGCCCCTATCTATACCTTGTGGCTAATAGCCACTGATGGACCTCTGCTCCATATGCCTATCTAATTCCCTTTTGAAGCCATCCATGCTTGTAGCCGCCACCACCTCCTGTGGCATTGAATTCCATGTGTGAATCACTCTTTGGGTGAAGAAGTACTTTTATCCGTTCTAACCCGACCGCTCAGCAATTTCATGGAGTGCCCACGAGTTCTTGTATTGTGAGAAAGTTCTGATAAAATCCCTTGTTACCAATTTTCTTTTCTCCCCCACAGCAATCTTGTTTGAATGTGTCCAGACAGTTTATACAATATACCCTAAATCCGATCTACTTGAGAAGGCTGCCAAATGTATTGGAAAATTTGTCTTGTCTCCAAAAATTAACTTGAAGTACTTGGGTAAGTTCTTTGATTTATCACAGCCCAGTTAGGGGACTTGATGCTGACAATAACTCAACTAACTTGGTGCTAACTCCCCCCCCCTTTAGGTTTAAAGGCCCTAACTTACGTTGTGCAGCAGGATCCGAACCTGGCGCTGCAGCACCAAATGACCATCATCGAGTGCCTGGATCATCCTGACCCCATTATTAAAAGAGAGGTAAGCTGAATTATAACAACCCCCAACACCCCTTCGGCCATAATTTCAAGTTGGTATTCTCCTTTTATTCCCCTCCCTTTAACAGAGCTTATGCCAGTATTGTACTTTGAAGATACAAGTGCCTTACATTTGAGAGACTTCTGTATTTGATGCTTTGTAAACAGTATTGCTCATCCTTAGCATTTGACTGAAATAAACGGTGCTATATTTATGTTGATACTTCGCAGTCTTGTAACAGTGAGTCGCTCCTAAACAGAGCTACGCTCTTCTTAAATCCATTGAAATCAGTGGGCTTAGAAGGCTATAACTCTGCTTAGGATCGCATTGCAAGACAGCTCACCTAGATCCATTCATGATTTATTTGTTTGGGAAGTCACAGCATTTGCCAGGGGAAAGTTTGCTTGTAAAAGCTTCTGCAGTCATTTCAGTAGAAGCAGCCCATCCCTGCACGTCAAGAAAACGTGTACGAACTGGGGTCTGCTGCTGAAAAGGCGGAGCCCTGTGTGTACTGAGGCCCCTGCAGAAACAAAAGGTTATGGCATCTGGCTATAGTCTAGTCTTCAATGCTAGTTGGATAGAAGTGAACAGGCAGAACCTTGCATGAATTTTTCTTCCCATGAAAGCCTGGATCCTTAAGTTCTTTGTATTGTAGGATGAGATTCTGAAAAAGAATGCCGTATCATATTAAGAGGTCTGAGGTTTGAGACATGCTAGCATCCCGAACTCTTTTAATTTCAGAAACCCTACAAAAATATTTGAGAAGATTAATTTATTCAAGGAACAGATAGGAATTTTTAAAGTCTAATCCAAATGGACAGGGTTGCCCTGCCCCTGAGGCTAAAAGGTTTGCCAAACGTGGTCCTCCAGTTTCACGCAAGATGTCTGTTACATTTGTACCTCTCGTGGCACTGCACATTTCTCAGTTGTGCTTACACCTATCAGTGCTCCCTGCAAGTGTGATATTTATTATAGTCACAAAATCGAAGTACAGTTTATAACACAAGTAACTCATTCTTAAAGCACCTGATGCATAAAGGCTCCTGGCGCTTGGTGCAGCTGATAGCTTGTGCCCAGGGAATATTGCCCTGTGACTTTTACAGTATTCACAGTACTGCCTGCAGTTATGTCATCGCAGATTTTGCATTGAGGCCGTTAAACTATCAGGTGACCCAGAATGGTCTAGTGGTTACAGTGTCAGGTTAGGATCTGAGAGACCCGGGTTCGAATACGCACTCTGTCATGGAAGGATGCTGGCTGATCTTGGGACAGTCATGTATAAAATGTGGCAGCGCACCTGCTGACGTCGATGCCTGTGCGGGCTCACGTTCGGCAGGTGCCCCGCCAACCGCATTGGTTGCCGGTTGAGTTCCAGATTCACTTCAAGGTGCTGGTAATAACCTTTAAAGCCTTACATGGCCTGGGACCAACGTATCTGAGGGAATGCCTCTTCCCATATACACCCCGGAGAGCACTATGCTCTACGGATCAACATCTCATGGTGGTCCCTGGCCCAAAGGATGTCTGTCTTGTCTCGACCAGGGCCAGGGCTTTTTCTGCCCTGGCCCCTGCCTGGTGGAACATGCTCCCCATTGAGATCAGGGATATGCGGGATCTTCTTCAATTCTGCAGGGCCTGTGAGCCGGTGCTGTTCCACCAGGCCTTTGACTTAGGCAGCAGGTGTCAATGTATGGCCTCCCTGAGGTGTCCTGTCTCCCATCCATTAATACCTGGCTATACTTATCTGCGGTGGCTCAAGTGGTTAAGACGCTGAACTGCAGGCTGTGGAAGGTCAGTAGTTCAGGAGTTTGAGACCCGAGTGTGCCGCATGACGGAGTGAGCTCCCGTCTCTAGTTCCAGCTCCTGCCAACCTAGCAGTTCGAAAGCAAGAAATTGCAAGTAGATAAATAGGCACCACTTCGGTGGGAAGGTAACAGCGTTCCGTGCGCCTTGGGGTTTAGTCATGCCGGCCACATGACCACGGAAACGTCTTCGGACAGCGCTGGCTCTTCGGCTTTGAAACGGAGATGAGCACCACAACCCTAGAGTCGGATTCGACTGGCTTTCAAGCAAGGAAACCTTTACCTTTATTTGTATCAACGGGCCAGAGAAACTCTCCCAACCACTCAATTTCTGAATTGGGCTGTGACCACCAATTTTAATGTTGTACAGTTGTGTTTTAAAATTTTAATTATATTTACTGTATTGCTGATATGCGGTTACCCGCCCTGAGCCAGTTCGCAGGAAGAGAGGGCTATAAATGTGAAAATAAGTAAATGAATGAATGAAATAAATACTCCCAGCCTGACCTACCTCACAGGGCTCTTGTGTGGATGAAATGGAGGAGAGGAGAACGATGTAAACCACTTTGGGTTCTCGCTGGGGAGAAGGGCAGGGTAGAAATGAAGTAAAGAAATGTGTAAATCCAGTCTGCCTTCTCCTTCAGACTTTGGAACTTCTATATAGGATCACCAATGGGCAGAATGTCGCCGTCATCGTTCAGAAGATGCTCGACTACTTGACCCAAAGCAAGGAGGAATATACCATCATCAACATAGTTGGCAAAATAGCAGAACTAGCTGAAAAATATCCTTTTTACCTGTATTGGAATGACTGCATAAATGCTTATTTCGTATTGTCATATTTCTGCAGCAGCCTTTAAAACAAACGTTGCCCTCACAGGCCTTTACTTGAAGTTGCTGTTCAGGTGCTGAAGAGCGCTCTGCTGGGGTCTGCAGAAACCATTTTTGCACTTGGTTGCCTAATCATAATTCTAGTAATAAATCCCCCTGATTAGTTCATTAATATCTTTATATCCGAATAGATGTCTCGGAAGCTGCAAGAGGAAATGGCTTACAATGGGCTGGTAGTTGATGTACTTTTCCTTAACATTCCTGTCACATATGCCCCTGACAACGAATGGTTCATTCGCACTATGAATGCAGTGTTTTCTGTAGGAGGGGATAAAATGCACCCAGACATCCCCAATAGCTTCTTGAGACTCCTTGCCGAAGGTGGGCAAAATATACTGCACTCTGTAATGGGAGAAGAGGGTCTGGGTATTTAAATGAATGGCACCATTTGTTTATTTAACCAGCAACCCCCCCCCCTCTACTTAAAAGAGAATTGTCACATGCTTTATAGGATTCGAGGAGGAACAGGAAGATAGCCAGCTACGGCTTCATGCTGTCCAGTCTTACCTTGTGTTGCTACAGAATGAGAAGGCGGTTTACCCCCAGAAATTTCTTCAAGTGATGAGTTGGGTAAGGAAAGGCGTATGTTAAAAAGAGTTGTGTGAACGTGGCAGCACAGGCAGTTCAGAACTGGAACGCAGGCATGCAAAGAAGGGATGGCTCGCCCAAACTGAGAGCTCAGGCTTGGGAGTAGATGTTCATGCCCAAATCGCTGCCCGTTTAGTGCAGCATTTGGGATCCATGCACTTTAGTGACAGGAGAACAGTGTCTTGTGGCTTTCAGGAAGCTGCGTGTGTCAGCCCCAAAGCGGTGCACTTTTAAATCCTGTTGTTTTCCATTGGGATAGTTAAGCACTTGTTGGCCTCAGCTACCACAGCAACTTAAGGAGGACTTATTTCAGTGTTTATAATATTAGGGTTACCAGATGTCCTCTTTCTGTGTGTGCCCATCCTCTTTTGGGCTGTTTTTTAAAAAACTGATGAAAATGTCCTCTTTTTTGGGTTGGAAGGTTAGGAATATTCCTAGCTAGTAGCAATGATCACGGCTTAAATAGTGGAGGTGTTTAAAATGAGATTTGTCATCATAGTGATCACTTGTTTGAAGTAGTCAGTCGGGAAAAATGTCCTCTTTTTTGCTTTTCAAAATATGGTAACCCTATATACTGTTGCGTCTTTAAGATGCTTGAAAGGCAGCAGTCTGCTTTCCAAAGCAAGGGTTTGTGGATTGTAATAAGAATGTGGGTATTCCCTGTCTTATATTAAAGAAAGTGCTTGTGTTTGTAGCTGTAGAAAAGAGTAAGAGTCCTGTAGCGCCTTAAAGACTAAAAAAAAATGGTGGCAGTGTGTGAGCTTTCATGAGTCAGTGTGACTCACGAATGCTTATACCCCGGCCCAAATTTTGTTAGTCTTTAAGGTGTTACTGAACTTTTGATGTTTTCTGCTGCTACAGGCAGGCTAACGCGGCTACCCATGTTGTGTTTGTAGTGATTGTCGTCTTTAAAAAATTACATTTGTATACAGATGGGCTTTGGAAGGTTGAATATTCACAGCTGAGTCCCATTTATGCCACTTAAACTCTCAGGACCTTAGAACTGGTCAGGAAGATTTTGAAATC
Organism: Gekko japonicus; assembly: GCF_001447785.1. Lineage (NCBI taxonomy): Eukaryota > Metazoa > Chordata > Lepidosauria > Squamata > Gekkonidae > Gekko > Gekko japonicus. The sequence continues at coordinate 464,052 of NW_015175369.1, forward strand.
TGAAACCTCATTTTGCTTTCTCCCTGTCTTCTCGATCAGGGTGGTATTCAGTGTGTGTGATAGACTGACATACATACACAACTCTTGGGATTTGGTTATATATATTCCCTTCTCAAATGCCAATGTAAACACTTGGGTTGGGGGCAATGCTCCCTCTAAGCTGTAGAGTCTTGTGAGCAAAAATTCTACTTTGTGAGCTGCTGGCATCAAAGTTCTGATCGAGCGATTTGGCTGCTGCATAAAGGATTTTGCTCTGGAGCCCTCCTTCCTGAGCTAAGACAAAAATCTGTGAGCTGGAGGCTAAAAAACTGTGAGCTAGCTCACACTAACTCAGCTTAGCGGGAACACTGGTTGGGGGTGAATTATTTGTAAACTGAGCATAATGTTTAACAATTTCCTTGAGACAGGTGCTGGGAGAATATTCTTGCCTTATGAAAAATGTTGATCCGGAGGTTGTCTTGGCAAATTTGCACAGGATACTTAAGAGTAATGCTACCTCTGAAACCAAAGCCTGGATTATGGCTGCCATCACTAAAATAACTTCTCGTACAACATGTTCTAAAACAGTTGATAAACTGATAACGGACTTCAGTACCTCCTTGGACACCTGCATGAGGCAATATGCTTTTGAGCTGAAAAACTTATGTGAGGACAGAGAATCAATGAGAAAGTTGTTTCCAGTGGACTCTAGCTGTGAGGATATTGTGGTGAGTTAATGGTATTGTATTTTTACTTGTTTATTGCTGAGCCCTGCAGAATCGAGTATTAAAAAATATATATTTTTGAGGGATGAGAGCACCACATTTAAACTTCACATCCTTTGGAACAAAAAACCCTTAGAGATATTTTATTCATTCTCCATAGATGGATGCACAGCCTTTTCATGTACTAGAGGCGAGATCTCCAGTGGCTGGTTAGTCTTAAGGGAAGACAGTCTACTGGTCAGCATTGATGTGTCTGGTTTCAGCCAGAGGCAACATGCTGCTAGTTAGTCTTTTATTCCAGCCTCAGCTGAACTTTAGCGTGTGTTAGAGGTGCATGCCTTCAATGAGCATGTTGTGCAGCATGCCTACAAGAAACAGGAGATGCGCCCTCTGGTTTAGCTTTATATGGTGCTCAGAACCAATAAAGGTGAACAGAAATCATAATAATCTGATCCACCTGCCATATTTTGAGGTGACCTTTTCAAGCAAAAATGTATTTGGTTTTTCTGTCCGTGCAGTCTGATATGTGGCTTGCCATCTCAGACCATACCCCTGTTGATAGAAAGAAATGTTGATACACAAGATGTGAGATGATGGTTCTGAAACAGCAGATTGGGGAAATGTGTCAGTGAGAAGGTTCAGGTTATGCCGTTTATGGATGTGAGGCTGATCTGGCTGCAACATCTGTCACCCCATTGATCGCCAGGGTTGATTCGGTGGATCTGGGTGGCTAGGCGGGTGTCCCCTACCTCCCTCACTGCTCCGTGTGCGTCCCTCCCGAAGCTGCACGCTCAGTGGAAGAGGTTGACCATCCCAGATAGAAGGAGTGTATCATTCTTCAGTCAAATTATATAGCTAAACTAATTACTTTTTTTAAAAAATCAGATTTTTAAAATATGAGTCTATATGACTTTGGTCCAGTGCTGAGGAATAAGAAATCTTTCTGGTCCAGTGACGTAAATAATGCTGACTTCTTCCTCTTTCCCCTGGGCTGAAGCACAAACTGTTCTTTATACACCTTCAGATTTTTTTTGGGCCCCCCGCAGGGGAATTTTTTTTTTTTTTGCATTTTCTACACCCTTGGGAGGAAAGCGATGGCGAGCCTAAACAGCATGATAAAAAGTAGAGACATCACCCTGCCAACAAAAGTCCGCATGGTCAAAGCAATGGTATTCCCAGTAGTCATGTATGGCTGTGAGAGTTGGACTATAAGGAAGGCCGAGCGCCGAAGAATAGATTCTTTTGAACTATGGTGCTGGAGAAGACTCTTGAGAGTCCCTTGGACTGCAAGAAGATCAGATCAGTCAATCCTAAAAGAAAGCAACCCTGACTGTTCCCTGGAAGGCCAGATAATGAAACTGAAGCTCAAATACTTGGGCCACCCAATGAGAAGGGAGCACTCCCTGGAGAAGACCCCGATGCTGGGAAAGATTGAAGGTCAAAGAAGACGGGGACGGCAAAGGATGAGATGGTTAGACGGTGTCATCGATGCAATGAACATGAAATTGAGCAAACTTCAGAGGACGGCGGAAGACAGGAGGGCCTGGCGTGATCTGGTCCATGGGGGCGTGAAGAGTCGGACTCGACTATGCGACTGAACAACAACATCACACCTTCAGATCTTGAACTCATTTTCAGATTTGGCCAGGCGTGTCCTTGTATGCCATCTCTGTTTCCTTGTTTGTCTGCTCAAATTGATGCCTTATCTGTATGAATCATTAAAATGAATGTTAGACTAGCTAAGTGTTCTCATGGGAAAGAAACGTGCGCATGGGATGTAGCATCAGCACAGGAGCTTCTGGATAGCAACAGGTTGGGTTTATATGGCAGGGTGTTATTGACCTGAAGTGCTTTGTACCTTAATCAGATTTCAAACTGTTGCTCTAATTCAATATAGGTAGATGCTTCCTTGTCTTTCCTAGATGGGTTTGTAGCTGAAGGACTTGGCCGGGGTGCAGCACCATATAAACCTCATCACCAAAGACAGGAGGAGCAGCTGTCTCAGGAAAAAGGTGAGTGTTTTCTCTGGATTATTTCATGTGTGCGCTGGCTACTCAAGCCCGCTTTACCCGCTGAGAGAGAAAGGAGGTAGAAGGTGGGATCTGTATTTTGCAGGCTCACACAGAAGGTAAATAATTGGCTGGCCTAGAAACGTACCTAAAATCCCTAGGTAGTGGCAAATCCTATGGAAGGGGTATTTGTGGGGTCCAAGCAGCTTAGCTGCCTGGAGGATCCAGAAGAACAGGTAACAGTAACCATTTATTTATTTATTATTGGATTTCGATCCTGCCCTCCCAGCCAAGGCCAGCTCAGGGCGGCTTACATAAAGCCAACACATAGATTACAATAAAACATAGAATATAAATCAGATTAAAACAATTCTAAAACCATTTAGACCACACGGTATAGTAAAGTGCTAGTGACGTAGATTTCATAATGGCTGCTGTTCTTCAGTTCTCTCTTCTCACAGTTGGTTCTTCAGTCTTCTTTGGTTATCCTTCCGGCGGCTAGCTCAGACTGTTGTTAGAATTCCAAGAGAAAACAGAGGTCTCTAACCCACAGCTGTCAGTTCTTAACTGCTTTGTTCTTTGTTATTATTTTTTCACTGCGATGTTGAGCCTCTTTATGAATGGTTGTATGAATTTTGTACTGCAATTACAGACTTTTGTGTACATATGTATTTCCCCTTTATGTACCTGCAGTAGAACGTGCACACACTTTCATATATTACAAAATTAAAAAAACCCTTTCTCACTTATCACATAAGACTATCAGTATTTGCAGTCTGCATTTATCAGAATACTGGGTGAGCAGATTATCAGAGACTGCCTTTGTTATTAAATGGTTCTTCAGGTTTCAGTTGAAGGAATTTATTTTGGTATATGCAAGATGTGCTTAATTCTACTCTGTGAGTCATTATAATATTGAACTCGTTTTGATATATGTCCATCAAATAAAGACATTGTTGTCTAAACAAAAATTTCCGAGCAGTTCTCACTCTGCTATTGTAGGTGTCTCTCAAGAACAAATGTGAATTCAAAAAAGTGTCATGATTTTAAAACCATGGCACAAAAATTATTTGTTTTTATTATATTTTTATTATTTCATTTATACTTTCTCTCCCCAATGGGGTTCCAGAGTGGCTTACATCATTCTCCTTTCATCCTCACAACAACAACCCTGCAAGGTGGGTTAGGCTGAGAGGATGTGAATGGCCCGAGGTTACCCTAGCACGCTTCTATGACAGAGTGGGGTTTCAGACCTGTGTCTCCCAGATTCTAGTCTGACACTAACCACTACACAATACGGGCTCTATTATTGGTAGGATGCTGAGTGTGAACTGTTCTGTAGGTATACCATCGATGACAAACTGCTTCTTTTCTGTAATTTTCTTGTGATCTGTTTTGATGGGTAAATAATCTGTATTTGCAGCTCTGAATTTTGAACCTTATGGATTGTCGCTTTCCCAGAGCTTCTCAACATCTGGCTTTCCTGGCAGACAGTCTCCAACTGGACTTTCTCTGGGTTCTGACATTTCTGGTAACAGTGCTGAGGTGGGACAGAAGGAGTGAGTACTCTTCTTTTTTGCTTGATTTTAATCTCCTTCTCCATTGGTTATTTGCTAGGTGTAGAGGCAAAGATGTATTATTTGCCCACACACATGGACCCCCCTCTCACATTTCTTTTCTCCCTTTCTCACAATACAAGAACTCATGGACACTCAATGAAATTGCTGAGCAGTCAGGTTAGAACAGATAAAAGGAAGTACTTCTTCACCCAAAGAGTGATTAACACATGGAATTCACTGCCACAGGAAATGGTGGCGGCTACAAGCATGGACAGCTTCAAGAGGGAATTAGATAAACATATGGAGCACAGGTCCATCAGTGGCTATTAGCCACAAGGTATAGATAGGAACTCTCAGTCTGGGGCAAGTGATGCTCTGTATTCTTGGTGCTTGGGGAGGGTTTCTAGTGTTCTAGTGGGAGGGTTTCTAGTGTCCTGGCCCCACTGGTGGACCTGATGGCACCTGGTATTTTTGGCCACTGTGACAGATTGTTGGACTGGATGGGCCATTGGCCTGATCCAACATTGGCTTCTCTTACGTTCTTTGTTGCCTCTCCAAAACAAGGTTGCTCTCGATATAAGTAAATCAAATAACAAAACAGCAATCAGCCAAACAGCAGCGAAAGTGCAATCCAGATCAGCAGTAATAAAATTAGAATGACCAGTGAGGAAAAAAATATTAATGAAGCAGCAGTGAAATACTGGTTCTGCAAAATATAATGGCTGTGCTAGTTCAGAAATAAAAATGACTTCACAATAGTCATTCACACCCATGTTTCTGTGGTAGAAAAAAATGCAGGGTATAAACATTTTAACAGATAAATGAGCTGATTACAGTTTTTTCCTACTGTACTAACCAAGTAATATAATTCACATTACCTCTACGTTATCTTAATATTGTAATGAAATATGTAAGCGCTCGTGCTGAGTTTAATAGTCAAAGTGCAAAATGCTTGTTTTTTTAAAAAGTTAGTTTCATAGCTTATGTGGGGGTCATTGGGGTGGATCCTGCCCCCACTCTACCAATCCACTGAGCAAAGTTTTTTGTTTTTTTAAAATATTTATACCCCATCTTCCGTTCGGGCTCAAATCTGAAGCCTGCCTCCAGATTAAGTGGCTCTTTCATTGCAGAAGAGCCACTTAAGTTGGAGGAAGCCTGGAGAATAGGTGAATCCACCCCAGTAACTCCTATCTTGCACCGCGTATCCATGGCAATAAGGTGTTGAGGCCCCCTCCCCCATGCCAAGGTTCCTTTAAATTTGGTTGGTCTCCAACTTTCTCAGTTGGTCCTACAGAAAAGGTCCTCTTTCAAGCTTCCTTCTAGGCCCTGTGCTGACTTTTCGTAATTGCATATTCTTTAGGACCAACAGTCTGAAGCTTGAAGGTGTGAAGAAGCTATGGGGAAAAGAAGGCTACCTCCCCAAAAAGGAAAGCCTGGTGGAAAAAGAAGATAGCGTAAAGCACACCGCAGAGAGCAGCACATCTGTGGAGCGTACAGTCGGTAACTTCGCCTTGCAGTCTGAGCAAGAGATTACCAGCCTCTCCAAGGAGGAGAAGGAGAAGCAGCAACTTGCCTCAACGCTCTTTGTTGGCCTGGGACTCCAGGGCAACGTCAGCCTGGTACGAGAGCTCTCTAAAACTTTGTAGCAGCAGCAGCAGCAGCAAGCAGCCCTAGGCAGCGTTTCAGTAAATCTGAGGATATTTACTGCTGCTGAGTGGACGTTTTTCAGACTCGGGCTCTGAACTCACCACTCCGATGTATCCATGTATTAAAAAGAAACCTGTTCAGTTGCATGGGATGGGGAATAGCAATTCCTCCTGCCAAAAGCCTTCTGGAATTGAGGGGAGTTGTAAAAATAGTTTGTTCTGGGCATCAATAGTTTGCATGGGAGAAAAGTGAATGTGAGCCCCTGAGCTCACCCGAAGTAGCTCTTTGCATCTGGATGATGTCTGCATATTTCTCCTGCTGAAAAAAAGCTGAAAATGTGGACGCAAAGCCCCCCTGCATGACTCCCAGGCCCATAGCCAGGATTTTGAGGCTTGTGGGGCAAATTTCTTTCCTGGTAGGACTGCGTAAACACTCCCCAAAAAGCACCCCACGTGCAGCGAGTAATTCTCATGTTTGTTTAATGCATACACAGCTGGATGTGCGATTGAAACTGGGGGGGGGGGCTGGTTTGCCCTTAAAGGAACGTGTGACTCATTCCGCCTGGCTTCTGTTCTTGGTGTGTGCCTTGAAAAAAAAGTTTTAAAATGAGTAAGAAGTGCAAAAATCTTGTGGGCCTGTCCCTTTAAGAAAGGGATCGGAACCCTGAATAGCCCCACCGTAGCTATGGGCCAGGTGAGTCCATATCTGAGCCTTTTCCTGCTTGCGGCTTAGCAGCTTCGTCAAGGAATGGAAACATTAGCAAGCACATGGCTTACTGTTTCCCGTTCTCTGTAACCTATGTCATTCTCCCCCTTAATAAAAATGTAAAAAAATCAAGAGAGATGATTGTCACATGGGCCTGATCCTGGTGTTTCTTACTGGAGGTGAGCCAGTCCAGTTGGCATTGTGCTCAAAACCTCCATTACATCCCCTTTAAAGATTCTGAAACAGTTCCTGCTACTTGTCCTGCCATCTTATTTATTTCATTTGTATCCTGCCTAAGTTTATAAGAAATTGACTTATGAACCTACCCGTCCTCTGCGGTCATCTTTGGAGACCCCTTTGGGTGCCCCTGCTGTCTGAGGCTAGATGGGTGGTATCCTGAGGCAGGGCCTTCTCGGTCATGGCACTGAAATTTTGGAACTCTCTCCCCAGGGAGATGCGGTGGGAGAAGACTTTTTTGTTTCCTTTCCCCTAATGACTCTTGACCCTGCACTCTGGTTTTGGGGTTATATGTTTATATGTTTTTTTATTGAATTATTTTGTATGTTGTTTTAAATGCTGTTCTAATGTTGAAATACTTTGATGTTTGCAGCCTTGAGGACCCGATTGGGGTGGAAAGGCAGCATAGGCCCCGGTCACACGGGCCGAATATCGCCGGGGGGGGGGGAGGCGTGGCTGTTTGCCCCGGGGCAAAATAACGCGCGGTTGCGTGATCAGACGTCCCGTGGAGGTCCCGTGGGTAGGGGGGAGGTGCCGATCATAGGACAATCCTGCGGCGTGGCAAATGGGTTTGTTTTTGTTTGTACACCAAAGTATGCGCATGCTCCGTTGGGTGCTTGTGCGCATCCATGGAGACTTGGAAAAAAACAACACCTTTTTGCAAGGGGACATGGGCGGGCGCCAGATGCCACCGGAAACGCGATCAGACGCCCGCCCTTGCCCCGCGGTTACCGGAAACTACTACCTCGGAGGTACTAGTTTTTTACCCCGCATCTTCAGCGGGAAGCCTTGGGTGAGCCACGGGAGCTCTACGCTTCCCAGATGTGGCGGTGAGATCGCGCCCAGAAAATCTGCCTATCTTCCGTCTCTCTAGCGTGGCTAATGTTCCGTGTGACCGGGGCCATAACAATGTTTCGGTAAATAAAATGAGGTCTCCCAGTGAGCTTCATGGCTGAACGAGGATTTGAACATGGGCTTCCCAAAGTTGCCTTTGGTCCCCAATCAGGGAGAAAAGTGGGATATAAATAATAATAATAATTCTCGTTTGTCACTGTAACCACTAAACCACACTGTCTCTTGACACTTGAGTCTCTCTAATCTCTTCTCTTCTTATTTGTCTGCTTTCAGATGGGCAAAGGAGACTCTACCACCCAGAAGTTCAAAAGGAAATCTAAAACGGGCGAATCCCAAAATAGTGAGGAGTCATTCAGAATCAGAAACACTGCTAGCCCGCCCCTCAGTCCTTCGCCCGATGCATTACCTTGGAACAAAAAGCCCTTCCAAAAGAATGGGCACCCAAGATTACGGAAAGCTTCGCTGAATTCCTCTGAAGCTCCAGAACTGAAGGTCGTATTGGATCGGTCTCATTCTCTGCCAGAAGCTGGACTGGGTGAGAAGCTTCTGGGTTGCAGATTCTCGCCTTTATCTTTGTTTGCGGATGGGAACATGGAGATTTTCCAGCCTTCTCCGAACACTCATCCTGTAGTCAAAAAGCAACTCTCTTTGACGCCTTTCTTACCACAAGAAGTAGCCAAATACCCTCATTCGGAGATTTTAGAACTTTGTGGCAACGAAACCGTCACGTTGTACTTGTGTAAAATATGGAAAGAGGACAGCTTCATACTTTTTGTATTTCTTGCCAATAAAAGTCTCTCTACACTTAAAGATGTACAGCTGGAATTTGAACACTCCAAACATTTTAAGGTAACAAGATGAATGGTTTATGATTTCCTTAGTGATTGTGTTTTCATTTCCTTCTGAAAGAAAGACCTGGTGTTTTTTTTAAAAAAAAACACCAAACCAACTCAAAAAACAACACACCTTCTGAATCCTCTTGGTTCATCCCCCTCCCCTTTGCTTTTTTAGATCTCTGAAAATCTTGGCTGCCATTTTGCTGAAATAGAAGCTCAGAGCATAGAGAGCACCCAGAAGCGTGTAGCCACGGAGGAGCTCTGCTCAGAGGGAATGCTGTCTGGATCCCTCAGTTACCATCTAGAACTGGAGACGTGTCTCAGGTTTTCAGTAACTTTAGTGCTGTTGGATTTTATCAGGTAATAAGTGGTTTTGCTTAACAAGTATAGTTGTAGCGCAGTCGAGTAATCAATGCTGATCTGAATTACTTCTTCAACTTCATATTAGTTGTTGCTCTGTGTACATCAGGTGTACCTGCATGCATGGTTTCCCAAGTTTCCTCAGTTTATGCCAAAACTAAGGGACTCTCCCATGTATCATAAATGTCAATGGTCTGAGGCTGTAAAAGAAGGAATCCCCAGACTGTTCTCTGTTTTTGGTCTCATAGCAGGATCATGTATAAAGGATTTTAATTTTTAGACTTTTCAATTCATAATGAACAAGCTAATTTTTTAATTGCTTAACATTTAAAAAGTTCATATATATTATGTTTTCTAGTGATTGGGCAAGATTTTTTTTTTTTAACTAATTCAAAATACTATACAATTTTTTTTTTGTCTTGACAAAATCTTTGGATTCATGGAGGATTAAGTCCATCAGTGGCTACTAGCCATGGTGACTAAAGGGAACCTCCACGTTCAGACGCACTAATCCTCTGAATCCCAGAGCCATGAGGCAACATCAGGGGAAGGCCTCAGCCTCTCTGCCCTGTTGTTGGCCCTCCAGAGGAACTGGCTGGCCACTGTGTGAGATAGGATGCCTTACTAAATGGACCACTGGTCTGATCGAGCAGGGCTCTTCTGGTGTTCTTATGAAGGCTCTGTGCTCTGTTGTTGGCCCTCCAGAGGAACTGGCTGGCCCCTGAGTGAGAAAGGGTGCTGGACTAGATGGACCACTGGTTTGATCCAGCAGGGCTCTTCTTATGTTCTTATGCTCTTTCCCAGGCCAATGAAAATGACCACTGAAGAATTTGGAAAACTGTGGCTCTCCTTTTCTAATGATGTCAAACAAAACCTAAAACTGACATCATCTCAGGAATCTTTATCAGTCATTTTAAACACCTTGCAGCAAAAACTGAAGCTACATGTTGTGGATATCATAGGTAAGTAACTTGGGGCATCTTCCAGTTTGCAGCACCTATGATCCAAGTTGGTAACTGTACCTTAATACATATTTAAAGTAGTCAGTGAAATAGATTTTAAAACACCCCCCCATGATTTAACTCCTATCAGTTTAATAATAATAATAATAATAATAATAATAATAATAATAATAATGCTTTCGATTTATTAATCGTTTTCCCCACAAGTAGGCTCAAAGTGATTTACAGTTACTAACTACTAGTGATTTACAGGGATTAACAATGTTTTCATAAGGGATAGGGAAGACAACATATAATTCATTTAATTGCACACGCTGTAACTGCACGGTGGAAACGTTCTGGCTTGGCTCAGTCATGTTCTGAACGGCTGCGTCGACCGGCTTGATGATGTTGGGGCTTCAGGACCCGTATGTCGTGTCGCCACACTGCCACTGCCTGGCCGGAGCATCCCACTGCAGGGATTTTTCGTAGCTGAGTAGATCTTCCGCCTTCCGTATCCTGGACCAGGACGTTCCCAACTGACAGCTAACACCTTTCCCAGAGGGAAGAGTGGTGTAGAGAACATGTAGGCAAACAAGTTGCTGTGACCTGGATGGCCCAGGCTAGCTCGATCTCATCAGATCTCAGAAGCTAAGCAAGGATCAGCCCTGGGCAGTATTTGGAGGGGAGACCATTCAAGAATACCAGGTTCGTGATGCAGAGGAGGCAGGCCATGGCAAACCATCTCTGAATGACTCTTGCCTTGAAAACCCCACAGGGTCACCTTAAGTCAGCTGTGACTTAACGGTAACAAAACAGGTTGACTGATTTGGGCGGGGTGTGTGTTATCTCGCAGGTACACGTATGGCAGTGTTTCTGTAAGCCACTGGAGTTTTTGGATTTCAAACCTGCATCTCACAAAACTCTTTCTGAAATTCCCTAAAGTGTCGAAATAAGCCGGGAGGTGGTGCATGTGGCATTTTGACAAACACGTCCAAAGAGCCCTTGCGCATGCTGAACGAGTTGCTCTTTGAATCCGAGACAGAGTCTTTCCAGCATCTCTTTAGTCTTGTAGGGAAGGAGGAGTCATGACTTTTCCTTTCCCCACAGGCATACATTGCTTTACTAAGTAAGGCATGCATTTGAGGTTTAATGCAATTCTTTAATCAAGATTATAGTAGAAACTATGTATGAAAAGAAGTGTATATTACCATGCCAAACCTCTTTTATAATTTAACGGAGGTCATCTCTCTCTTCTTTTTAGGAAATGAGGGAATAGCAGCTTGCAGGCTGCTTCCGTCGGTCCCTGGCTTACTGCATTGCCGTATCCACTCTGGGATGCTGGTCCTGTGGTTCAGGTCCCCATGTTCTGCTCTTCCAGACTGTTTACTTTACCAGTGTCAGAAGGTGATGGGAGAATCCTGAGAGTGTCATTAGTGCCTCGTCTTCTGGAAGGGAGTGTGTGATTGTGCAGGGGTCAATCAAAACGAATCTGCCTCTGTTCCTGCTTATCAAGAGTGGTGTTGCCCTACGTACCTCTGGGCAAGTATTCTTAGGTGCCTGCCAAAAAGAGAAGAAAAAGCTCAGGATCTATCAGTCACTGACAAGTGGCCAAATAAAAGCATCAGTAATTGTCTGAATGAGGCGTGTTGTCTGGACTAAAAGTATGTATTTTCTGTGACATACTTGTATAGGTCACAACACTTTATTCATAGGCTGCGACTTAATGAAGTTGTTAACATGTTTTAAGCTGTCATATTGCTTCTTAAACCTTGTTTGCTTTATTTTTCACATGTCCCCTCCCCCCATTAAAATGGCATCCAAAGCCACCAGTTGTGTTAAAAGCAAGATGGCGGCTCTCGCAGAGCAGTTTGTTCACTTGACTGCTCACTTGGCTGCATGCCAAACCGTGTGAGAAACTGACATTTGGTTACAGGATACACTAACTGTGATTGTCCACACTGGCTTGGTGTTATGTTAATCAGAAAATGTAGCCTCAGTAACAACCAGTTTCCTGGACGCGAGGGTTTGGGGGCCTGTTATCATTCAGTGTCCTTCTCAAAGGATTTGCTCACAATATGTGATATGTTTTATAATTTAAGATTGCGTGGTCACGGTTTGACTTTCTCCATTATAAAGCTGCAGTTTTTGTCTTGCAAAAAGCTATGGCTTCCCCACCATTGGGGTTCCATGGATGCCGACCGCCTTGAGACCCTTTCTTTTATACCATGTCATCATAGAGGACCTTGTGGGATGATTTCTGCTGTGGGAAATAGATCTGGGGAAATCTTACAGAAGAATTAAGTGAACTTCCATGTGGACTTTCAAATACATACCTCTGGAAGATGTTAAAATCTTAAAATGTATTTTGTTGGTGCAGCAGGGCCAAACCAGATGAGAAGTTGGAAATCCTCTTAGCATTTCCCCCCAAATTCGATTATCAAGTTGTGAAGTCCTAATTTGGATCGAGACCGCAACATGAGGGGAGTGTGATTGAAGCTGCTCCCTTCCCTTCCATTCTCCTGACCTAAAACATCTCCAGGCAACAGTTACCTGGCCTCTTGGTCTTGGGGGTAAGCATACAATACCCGTCTCTTCACATTTTCCCAACAGGGCAAAACAGCAACGCCCCAGAGCGGCTTCAGACCAGGACAGTGGCGCAGGGGAGAGAGGAAGCTCAGCTGTCTGCTGTGATCCCTGTCCAAACTGGAGCCCTTGCCCTGAGCTTACTGGATTTTTACTCAAGAGCTGAGAGCTCCAGACATGGAACTCTTGGCAACTCAACTGGTTTGACCCTCCCT
>NW_015175369.1:476750-570843 GCF_001447785.1 Gekko japonicus
AGCAAACAGTTGTGGGTTGAAACCTGCTTTCTGATGCTTGAGTGTTGCATGGTGGTTTTTACACACAGTGCTTGAAAAGCATCACTTTCACAAATACGTTCAAAAATCAAATAGTTGTTTCTATGCAGTTCTTGATGTTCTGTCTTGTTGTCACTAGATGTCTTTGTGATTGTTCCCTTCTGGCACCCAGTGTGTATCTCTGCTTGGCACAATATCCAGACTGCTAAAACTGTAGTATTTGGGGGATTCTGTCTTTTTAAAAGGAATATTCATAGGAGCATACAGGATCCTTGGGTCTGATGTAGCAAAGTCTAGGGTGATGATGACTAGGAAATTACAAACCTGTCAGTCTAATGTCGATACTGGGTAAGTTGGTGGAATCCATTATTAAAGGTAGAATTAATGGGTACATTGATGAACAAAAGCTACTGAGGAAAAGTCAGCATGGATTCTGAAAGGGAAGATCTTGTATCATTAACCTTTTAGAGTTCTTTGAGGGGGTGAACAAACATGTGGTCAAGGGTGAGAGAGTAGATGTTGTTTACATAGATTTCCAGAAAGCTTTTGATAAAATTCCTCATCAAAGGCTCCTAAGTAAACTCAGCAATCATGGGATAAGAGGACAAGTCCTCTTCTGGATTAAAAACTGATTAATTTACAGGAAACAGAGAGTGAGTATAAACGGGCAGTTTTCACAGTGGAAGGTGGAAAGCAGCGGGGTACTGCAGGGCTCAGGACTAGGCCCGATGCTTTTTAACTTGTTAATTAATGATTTGGAGTTAGGAGTAAGCAGGGAAGTGGCTAAGTTTGCAGATGACACTAAGTTGTTCAGGGCAGTGAGAACCAGGGAGGACTGTAAGGCGTTCGAGGCTGAGCAAGTGGGCGTCAACATGGCACATGAGGTTCAGAAGGGGCGAGTGTAAAGTAATGCACATTGGAGCCAAAAATCCTAATTATAAATATATGTCGATGGGGTCCGAACTGGCGGTAACTGACCAGGAAAGAGATCTTGGAGTCGTGGTAGATAACTCACTGCAGATGTCATCTCAGTGTGTAACTGCAGTAAAAAAAGGGAAATGCTATGCTGGGGATTATTAGAAAGGGGATTGAAAACAAACCAGCCAGTATCATAGTGCCCCTGTAGAAATCTATGGTGTGGCATCTGGAATACTGTGTACAGTTCTGGCTGTTGTACCTCAAAAAAGATTATTATAGCATTGGAAAAAATACAGAAAAGGACAACTAAAATGATTAAGGGGATGTAACACCTTTCCTATGAAAGTTAAAGAGGTTAGGGACCTTTAGCTTGGAGAAAGGACAATTGAGGGGTGGCATGATATTTACAAAATTATGCATGGGATAGAGAAAGTAGAAAAAGAAGTACTTTCCCCCCTTTCACACAATAAAAGAGCTTGTGGGGACTCAATGAAATTAATGAGCAGTAGGCTTAAAACAGATAAAAGGAAGTCCTTCTTGACCCAAAGAGAAATGAACACATGGAATTCACTGCCTGAAGAAGTGGTGTGGCAGCTACAGGCATAGACAGCTTCAAGAGGGGATTGGATAAATATATGGAGCAGAGGTCCATGAGTGGCTATCAGCCACAAGGTATAGATGGAACACTATGTCTGGGGCAGTGATGCTCTCTATTCTTGGTGCTTGGGGAGCAACAGTGGGAGGGCTTCAGGAGTTCTGGCCCTGCTGGTGGACCTCCTGATGATACCTGGTTTTTGGCCACTTTGTGACACAGAGAGTTGAACTGGATGGTCCATTCGCCTGGCCCATCATGGCTTCTCTTATGTTCTGGCCCCGCTGGTGGACCTCCTGATGACACCTTGGTTTTGGTCACTGTATGACACAGAGTGTTGGACTGGATGGGCCATTGACTTATCTTATGTTCTTATGCCTTACATCTTCATGCAGTTAGATTTGAGTCCAGTAGCCAGTTTGGTGTAGTTGTTGTAGAGTAACTCTAATCTGGGAGAACTGGGTTTGATTACCCACTCCTCCACATGCAGTTGCTGGAGTGACCTTGGGTCAGTCACAGTTCTCTTAGAGCTGTTCTGGAAAGAGCAGTTATCAAAAGAGCTCTCTCATCCCCACCTGTGTTTATAGGTCTTTTGTAATGCATCATGTATTGTATAGAACCTGAGCCGATGGTGGGGGGAGCCTGCGTGGCTGGAGGAGCTGCTGTTGAGGGCTTGTGCATGGACACATCAAGCTGCCTTATACTGAATCAGACCATGGGTCCATCAAAGTCAGTATAGTCTACTCAGACTGGCAGCGGCTGTCCAGAGTCTCAGGTAGAGGCTTTTGCATCGCTTACTGTCAGATCCTTTGACCAGAGCTGCTGGGGATTGAGCCCTGGACCTTCTGCAGGCCAGGCAGATGCTCTTCCACTGAGCCACGACCTCCCC
The DNA here is from genome assembly GCF_001447785.1 of Gekko japonicus. NCBI lineage: Eukaryota > Metazoa > Chordata > Lepidosauria > Squamata > Gekkonidae > Gekko > Gekko japonicus. The sequence continues at coordinate 479,168 of NW_015175369.1, forward strand.
CCGTGTGTGCGCTTCGTGCAGAGCAGCACAACACGGTCCCATCAAACGCTGGGTATGCGGACAGGTCTTTCCATTCACTCCTGTGTCAGAAAGCAAAGCAGTTTTTTATATACCCCGGAGGACGTAAAGGGGTACAAGCATCAGGAGTGCGGCGTGGCCACCCACAGAAGTGAGCAAACCACTCTGCCACGATTCCAGCGTTATCCAAATTGAGGGCTTGTCTGAAATGCACTGAAATGTAATGGTATTGAAATAAGAGATATTACTGTATGGAATGTGTATTTAATGTTTACATTCGTACATTGCTGATGTAGAGGGAACCTCGGGAACGTTCTTTCCACTGACTGCTGGCAGCGTGCATCAGATTTCAAGGCTAGACTTGAGCAAAACGTAATGGATTGCATCAGCTAGCAAAGCTTCTGTTTCTGGGCTATGCAGTTTTCTACCATTACAACCATGTGATGTTTCGCAACGATATCCCACCGTAGCTATGCCTTTTGCACACTTGACGTGAGCGGAGTTCCTTTTTTTACAGTTGGTTTGAAAGTTTTTAATTCTGATGTTTTAACTATTTATCTTCTAAGGAATTTCGGGAGAACAATCACTAAACTTATGTTTGTAGAACATAAATGGGGTTGCTTATTTGTACCTGTGGTACACGCGCTTTTATTTTTTAAATTGTCTACAGAAACTGGTTTTTTCCTTACTCTGTAACTTTATAAAAAGTGCAGTGTAATAAAATATTCTGCTGCTTAAAAGTCTGTTATTCAGCTATAAATTATTTGTGGCATTGTTTTTAAAAATCTAGTGACACGTATCCACACAGTTCCTCTATGGAACAGCACTGTCAGAGAGGAGGGGACAGCAGTCTCTGCTGATTTCCTCCCATGGCAATGCCTCTCTTTGCCATCCTGCTGTCCCTGAGGGTTTGTTTGAGTTGTGGTATGTCATGCCTTTAGATAGGTTTCTTCTTACTTGTTTGCACTGTGACCCAGTTTTGTAATCCTAGTCCTACTTGCATTTCCTATTCAGTGTTTTATGCTGTCCAATCGTGTTTCATGTTTTGCAATCCGCCTTGAATCTCAGCAAGAAATGTGGGCTTATAGCTATAAAGTCCATTGATAGATGGCCGTATAACACTAAATGAGAATTATACCATAACAAGTGGGAAACCCACACAGACTTGCAGGAGGCATCTCATTTCCCCCTACCCCACTATTCCTCTTTCTTGAAAACCCCATAGCCCCTCCCCTTTTCCTGCTTTCTTCTTTCCTTCCCACCCAACAGTGAACCTACATTTATCTGCACCTCTGTCTTCAGCTCCCCCCTCCAGCAGTCTCAACCTAGAAAAACTATGGCCTGGTTGTGTAGTGCAGGCCACTGGGCCAGGTCCAACTGAATAGTATGGAACCCCCCAAAACTGTAGGGGACACTTCACTTTTCCCTGTATCCCACTCCCTGCTCTATTTCTTCCCTCCTCTTGCCAACCCCCACATCCTCACCCTTTCCCCTGCCTCATTCTCCTCAGCCATTCACCAACCTACCTTTTATCTGTCTCCCATCTTCAACTACCTTACGGTACAACCTGGAGTCCCCATCTTAGTAATGGCCTTTTTAAAGCGTACTGTTTGTCATTACTGTTTGTGCATGCCATCTTCTTATAATGACATACTTTTAAAGGAATTTGATGGGGTGAGACATCAAAAGAAGTGCCAGGGGACAGAAAGCTGTTGAATCACAAATCATTTAATGTATAATTTATAATACAACACACATTTTATAGCTGACTGATACTACCAATATTTTGGACCAGAATGCTTTGCCGTGTTTATGTGCTAATATAAAAGTAAACAATGAATGTACAGCATATACCAATACGAGCAATGTGTAATACTTGCTCCTCATTTTTAAGGCTACCGAAGTCTTATAAATAAAAGTGACAAGACATTTGGCTGTTTCCTAAAATAATTAAAATCTGAATAGCAATGTGTGCAAGAATAAAGCAGAACCTCCCCTTGTGCTTTCTATCCGGAACACCCTTCCTTTCTGCTTTGCCCCCTGTGGAAAGCTGGCTTATTAAAAGTCACTGTACCTGAATAGGCCAGATTTAATTATATGTAATGCTTTGCATCTCCCCATTTTAGCAGACAGTTGCTCTAACCTGTAATGCATTAGCTGGGGACTCCACCCAGCAGCAAAAGTGGCAAAATTAGCAAATTGGAAAACTGAGGGACACCCAAAGCAAGTGACTGTTAACAAGTCAAAAACCTGCACATCAGTGCTTACTAGCAGGGGACTGACTACATTATGAATTCTGCTAATCCTCAGAATTTACTTGAGACAGATGTAGAATGTGGGCTTAATCTAGGAATTACCCATGCTGCTTCTCTGTTGACTGCAGTGGTCACTCCAGCTCCTGTGCTACCAAAGATGCATTATTATCTTCAATAAATACCCCTTAAATGGTTAAGGCTCACACCGAAGTGTCTGATATGATCCTAGAATGCTGGTGTGAACCTTGAGAACAAAGTTTGAGTCCAGTGGCACCTTTAAGATCAACGAAGTTTTATTCAAGGTACGGACGTCCGTGTGCATGTACACTTCTTCGGATCCATTTCACTGTACCTGAAGAAGTGTGTGTGCATTCAAAAGCTCATACTCTGAATAGAACTATGTTGGTCTTAAAGGTGCCGCTGGACTCAAACTGTTCTGCTGCTTCAAACCCAACACAGATACCCACCTGAATCTATATGAACCTATGTGACCCCAGGCTAGATTAACTGTGGAAGGAAGGAAGGAAAACTGAGTTTATGTGGGAAAGATCTATTAGTTTAAAGGGCTTCAGGTGCATTTTTATCATGCCTTTTCTTTGAGGAGCATAGGGTGGAGTGTGTGGATCTCTGCAGCCTCCACTCTAATCTTCAACCCAACCTCGTGAGGTAGGTGAGGCTGACTACGTGTATATGACTGGCTCCAGGTCAAGCAGTGATCTGAATGGGGAATTCAAACACAGGTTCCCCACCACTCGCCTGACACTAACCACATCCAAAAGTGCTTGGGAATTCAAACACAGGTTCCCCACCACTAGCTAGCCTGACACTAATCCACATCTTTGAAAAACAGGGTTGCCAGCCCCCAGGTCCGGGTGGGAGTTCCCCCGCTTTTGGGGGCTCCATCCTGCCCCCAGGCAGCTGGCTGGTGGGGGAAGTTCCACCACCAAGAGCGACCACCCCCACCTCTCTTGCCTGATTTAAAGGACTTCAGCTGATCAGTGGGGACCATGTGGCCCACCGATCAGCTGGAAAGCCCTTTAAATCTAGGAGAGGGGAGGTTGCGGGCCACACACTTGGCTCGCAAAAAGACCCTTTTTGTGAGTGAGGTGGGGGCTGCAGTGTGGGTTTCCCGTGCCCCCCGCCCCACTTGCCAATGGTGGTCCCCACAAATCAGCTGAAGTCCTTTACATTGAGCAGGAAGGGGGAGAGAGAGTGGCCGGCAGCAATGTGGAGTCTTGTGAGCAAAAATTCTACCTTGTGAGCTACTGGAAATAAAGTTGTAAGTAAGCGATTTGGCTACAGCATAAAATAGTTTGCTCTGGGGCCATCCCTTCCTGAGCGAAGACAAAAATGTGTGAGCCGGAGGCTAAAAAACGGTGAGCTAGCACCAACTCAGCTTAGAGGGAACACTGCTGGGCAGGTGGCCGCTCTTGGGGGCAGGACTTGGGGCATCCCTGCCCACCCTCGGAACGCCCCCCATATCCCCCCGCTGGAGTGACGAAGGGACCTGGCAACTGTATTGAAAACCAGTGGAATAAGAAAGTTAAAATCCTGGTGTTGCTGCTGCTTCGCTATGATTTAAGGGTGCCCTTAAATTGTTTGCCCGCATTGAAACTGCCCATCTCATGGTGCATTTGGGGCTGCAGTAGAGAAGCACCCATGGAGAGCTACTCTAACGGCGGACTCTCCAGTACTGAGGCTAAAACCAGTAATGGGGAATAGCTTGGGCAATGTGGAAAGGTTGGGAAGTAAAAGCCGCACCATCTTCCTGGTGCCTGCACTTTAGTATTCCTCCGTAGAAAACAAAAAAGCCTTCAAAAACCACCGTGTTGTGCTTGTGTTGCATCTGGCCAACAAAATTATGTTCATTCCTGATCTTGGATTGTGTGTACAGCAGGAGATCTGCCATTGTGAGGACCTTCAGGGACCCTCTCTTCATCAAAACTGTATGGATTCATTCTTCTCCAAGATATACACATGGGCTCTTTTCATCCCTGACATGGATATCAGGCTTCTGGGGCAGAAGGTTTGGGAAGAGGCATCAAACTCTAACCCCAGCATAGCAGTAAAGAGGTCATGATACATCGTGATTTTGCATAACAAACTGCCCTGCATCCTAAAAAGCTATCTGTGGGCACAAGTTCACTGTGTGACTGGTTTCCTGTCTTGTTTTCCATGTACAAACTGAATGCTGAGTGATCTGGAATAGAGATGTTCTGTTTTGCGATTACAGAAAGGAAGTCTGTTCTTGCGTTTCTGACCCACATTCTCAGTTTGCATCTCTTAAGTCTTTCAGACGAAAAGTGAAGTTTCAAAGGATTTTCTCATCAAGTAGTTTGTTGATTCCATCACAGATCTTTTTGAGGTGTGGGCGGCATTCCCCATCAAGGCTATAAAGGGCGGTCAGGAACTCCACATCTGCAAAATGGTTGAAGACGTTGTTGATTCGAGCGTGAGACCTGGCTGTCAGGTGCCGTTCCACCAGTTCGTGCACCAGGTCCTTGGATTCGTGCAGGAGTCCCGAAAGTACAGTTTTGTCAAACGTGTACTCCACCTCGTAGAAGCTGACGATAGTCATGGCCGCTTGGTTCAGCTTCTTGCGGAACTTCTCGACCAGCTCCTGCTCTTCGTGGTTGAACTGATTGTTGCGGTAGAGAATCCCGATTTTGATGGCGACTTTGATCAAGTCCTTCATGATTTTGTGGGCTTCTTTCTTGTTTTTCATGTGCTCTATCGTCACTTTATACAGCTCGTCGAAGATTTCACTGCTCGTGTCATCGATCAGCATGTTAGCCATGGTCTTGGTCGCCATTTTGCTCAAGATCTTCTTCTGGGCTTGCAGTGCAAGACTCTTTGAACTAAAACTCTCAGGACCTAGGAGGGGAGGGGAGAGAGAGAGATGGGAGGGGGGAGTTAACGAAATAATTTGCAATGAACATCCTATTATATGTAATAGACCAGGGGTCCCCAACCATTTTGAGCCTGCAGGCCCCTTTGGAATTCTGACAAAGGTGGGCGCAGTCACAAACTGGCTGCCACAGCACACCATCAGTCACACAATGATGTTCCCTGCGCAGTAGTCGCAGCTGATGCCAAAGCAATGTTTTTTAAAAATTTGCACAGCCAATCCAAATCCTTGATGGGCAAAAGCCACACCTGGCTCCGCCCACTTTCTGAAAACGCTTGGTGGGCATCAGGAAAGGTATCAATGGGCACCACGTTAGGGACCTCTATAATGGACTTATTCCCTGTAATAGTGAACAGGCCTATCACAATGGCAGCAAAAAGCATCGACATGCAGTCAAGCACCAGGGTATTTGCATATTTGGGCTACTCCAAGCAGAAAAACAAGAGTCTGTGATAATTTTTTTTTAGAAAAACACCAACCTCACCCCAAAAAGTAGAACTACTTTTTTTTTTTTTTTTTAAAAAGGTCCTCTGGTCAAATTCAAAACGACTTTCTCCGCTCTCCTGCCACTCATCTCAGCAGGTGTGACCTGCCATTCAGGTGCTTAGAATAGCTGATTACCAACTTAAAAGGCCATCAGTGGAGTCTAGCGGAAGTAAGTTTTTATAAAACGCAGCTGGTGTGGAAAGATGTATTTCGCAGCAAACGTTTTGCAGGCACTTAGCAGACAGTGCTGACATTTTGCGGACTGCCTCCTGTCGAAGCGGAAGGCAAGCGGTCAAGTCTCTCAGAAGCTGATGCATGGGCAGAAATGCAATGTGTGTGTAATGTGTGGGAGGGTTCTACTACAGTAACCCTTGACAGGGATGAGGGGGAAGTGTGGCAGCTCTTCCAGCCTTAGTCTCCTCCCCCCCAATCAAAGAGCAGCACAAAGCCGTTAGGAGGAATTAAAAATAAAAAAGTTTCTGTAGGAGGTGAGAAGTGATTACGAAGAACCAGGCCTCGGCCGTGGTAAAACTTGGCTATGATGTGTTTTTATTTTGTGAGTGTGTGACTGAGAAGCAAGTTTTGGACACTAGGAGGCGCTATGTCTTCATACTCACTGATAAAGCAAGGATGAGAAGATTTCCCGTCACATTATTTTGTTTTTGCCGAAGTTTACCCTGCACTGCATCTTATTCGATGTTGCTTTAATAAAGGTAAAGGTTCCCTTGCTCGAAAGCCAGTCAAATCCGACTCTAGGGTTGCAGTGCTCATCTCCATTTCAAAGCTGAAGAGCCAGCACTGTCCAAAGACGTTTCCGTGGTCATGTGGCCGGCATGACTGAACACCAAGGCACACGGAACGCTGTTACCTTCCCACCAAAGTGGTACCTATTTATCTACTTGCAATTTCTTGCTTTCGAGCTGCTAGGTTGGCAGGAGCTGGAACTAGAGACGGGAGCTCACTCCATCATGCGGCACACTCGGGTCTCGAACTGCTGAACTACTGACCTTCCACAGCCTGCAGTTCAGCGTCTTAACCACATGAGCCACCACAGCTCTGCTTTAATAAGGAGAACATCTAAAATTTAATTCCAGAATGTGTCGTTCACTGCAGCTTTCAAATTCTTCCGTTCACTGGCATGCTTTGTCTTTCTCCATTACCAGTGTGTACAGATAGAAACGATGCAAAACCCACATGTGATAGTGTGGATGACTGAGTCAAGCTCTTTTTGGATGCAGTTTAAAAAAAAAAAAAACCTGCCTCCTCTACCACACTCTGCTCTCCTCTCCTGGACCAGTTGCCTGTACTCTGCCTTGTTTCAGTCACTGTCCTCCACAGAAGCCTGGTCTACGTGGAACAAAGCTAACACATGTAAGAGGCACTGGGATTGCACCCGCCTCCAATGCAATGTATGAAAAGGTCTAGGCGTTTTCACAAGTTGTGCCAAACACACAAAGGGGACAATCCCACTCACTCCTCCCACTCCTTATGCGCTTTGCCTGGGCACAGTTCTGCAATGTGTGTACACTCCTTTAAAGGCAGGACAGTTGCGGCAACCCAGACAGAGACTGCAGTGTTTGAGATGCTGCGGGCACTGGAAGTCCTTTTCTTCGATCCGAGGAGCTGTGCCCATGCACATTGTGGTTGCAGACAAGAAAGACTAAGCAACACATGACCAATGCTCCCTCTAAGCTGTGGAGTCTTGTGAGCAAATATTCTACTCTGTGAACTACGCGCATTAAAGTTGTGAGCGAGCGATTTGGCTACTGCATAAATTAGTTTGCTCTGGAGCCATCCCTTCCTGAGCTAAGACAAAAGTCTGTGAGCTGGAGGCTAAGAAACTGAGCTAGCTCACACTAACTCAGCTTAGAGGGAACCCTGCACATGACCTCTTTCAGCTGATGACGCCTCCTACTCAAGGCTGCTTTGCGCTTCCCACATAAGAGTTAATCATCTAGCAGAAAGTTCTGTTCTTCCTTCCCCACGACTGAGGCACACTATATTGCTGTGCCCCCCCCTTTTGTGTGACTAGAATGGCACAGCAAAGCACCTCTGCTTCTCACCTGCCTTGGAAGCCCCCTTGCTGGGGTTGCCATGACACCTTAAAAAGGATATTATAGCTTTGGGAAAAGTGCAGAAAAGGGTAACTCGAATGATAAAAGGGTTGGAACACTTTCCCTATGAGGAAAGGTTAAGGCGCTTGGGGCTCTATAGCTTGGAGAAACGACGACTGAGGGGTGACATGATTGAGGTTTATAAGATTATGTATGGGATGGAGCAGGTAGAGAAAGAGGTACTTTTCTCCCTTTCTCGCAATACAAGAACTCGTGGGCACTCCATGAAATTGCTGAGCGGATAAAAGGAACGGATAAAAGGAAGTACTTCTTCACCCAAAGAGTGATTAACACATGGAATTCACTGCCACAGGAAGTGGGGGCGGCTACAAGCATGGACGGCTTCAAGAGGGAATTAGATAAGCATATGGAGCAGAGGTCCATCAATGGCTATTAGCCACAAGGTATAGATAGGGGCTCTGGGGCAAGAGATGCTCTGTCATCTTGGTGCTTGGGGGGGGGGGTCAACAGTGGGAGGGCTTCTAATGTCCTGGCCCCACGGGTGGACCTCCTGATGGCACTGGTATTTCTGGCCACTGTGTGACAGAGTGTTGGACTGGATGGGCCTTTGGCCTGATCCAACATTGGCATCTCTTATGTTCTTATGGTTGCAGCCTGATAGTACATAATGTCTGTGGAATGGCACAGAGTAACCCCGCCGTTAAAGTAACAAACTGGCCCTTCGACTGTCCTCTAGAACAAAATTTATTCACTAAGGAGATCAAAACATTTTAGATTTATCTGTCCTCCCTCACCGGTTTTGCAATTCAATTGTGTTCATGATTTCTTGATGGTTAAAAAAACAACAACAACCAAGATTAATTAATAAGGTTTAGATGTATGCAGTATGTTGGTTCCTTAGCACAGCTGTAGAGTTCTGCTTCGAGAATTCAAATGGAGCGGCTAATTTTGAGTTTCACTGTTTACTGCTTATCTATCATCTCTTCTAAAATTGTCCAATATCTATTTGAATAGCAATTTTTTTAATAAAAAAGCACAGTTATTGCTTCCTCCTCAGTACATTTTTTAAATAATCTAAACAATTATGCAAATTATTTTCAAGGGGGGAAAAAAGCAAACAGTTATTTGATAAATGGTGGGTTTCCAGCTATGCATGTTAATTGCTTCATCAGATGTGGGTGGAAGTTCTCTCCCTTAAAAAAAACAAACCCAATTTTGTCCAAAAGAGATCTCTTAAATCTTGTAAAATAACTAGTAAACAAAAAAGCATGACCTCAAAACCTTTCTCCAGAGCTCAAGCATCATTTCTTACACTGACACAAACTTACAAAATCAGTCTGAACTTTCCACACACACTATTGCATAAGTCATGAAGTATACAATTCTGTTTTATTTATGGAATGTCCTCAACAGACCATAGAGTGGTAATGGGATGGTTCTCTCCAGACCCCTGGAACCATCTATTATGGGGGTCCCCAACACAGCCCCCACTAATACCTTTCCTGGGTGGGGCTAGATGGGGCTTCTGCCCAGCAAGGCTTCTGATTGGCCACTGGAGTAGGGTTGCCATTCTTCCAAAGGGGGCAGAGGTTTACCCACTTACCTAATCTGCCACTGCCCAGCTAGCCGGCAGGGGAGCCCCGTGCCAATGTGCCCGGCGCAATGACGTCACCACCCACAGCGTGCCCTGCACGAAGACATCACTTCTGGGTGACATCATTGTGGTGCACGCACTTTGCGTGCATGCCAAAAACTCCAAGACACAGAGAGGGGACACACACACCCACACCCCGCCTGCAGCCAGATAAGACCTGTCAATGCTACCCTGGTGATCTGATTGGCTGTAGATTACATGACATTCTGTTACAGAGCTTCTGCCTGAAATGCTGAAAAATTACTATGACAGCTATGCATAAGTTCCCTTCTCTGACATTTTATGGTTGGCTCCACCTCCTGCAGCGGCCACGTTACATTCCTTGCTCCATCCCAAAACTGTGGATGTCACTCTCCAGTAGAGTTGCCAGGTCCCCCCTGGAGGCTGGCATCCCTACTTCCCCCTCTCCTTGGGGGGGGAAGAGCCCCTACGCCATTAGCAGCTGAGACACTGAAAGTGACACTTTTCCCGATGAGGGAAAAGTTTCACTTGTGAAATTTCTAAGTATCGTGTTTAAGAGCACCATATCCCTGCCCCCTAACATCCCTGGGTGGGGTTTGGTTTGCTGCAGCTTCTGTTGGCTTGCTCTCACTTTAATTTATTGCTGGCTTTGTGCTAACAGAATTTAGGGAGCTTTTGCTTAATTATAGAAGGGAAAAGAACTGCCTAGCAACCACCAAAGAGTACACTATTATTGCTTCAGGTCCTACCTGAAGGCTGGCATCCCTACTTCCCCCTCTCCCTGGGGGGGAAGAGCCCCTATGCCATTAGCAGCTGAGACGCTGAAAGTGACACTTTTCCCGATGAGGCCATGGGAAAAGTTTCACTTGTGAAATGTCTAAGTATCGTGCTTAAGAGCACCATATCCCCGCCCCCTAACATCCCTGGGTGGGGCAGCTTCTGTTGGCTTGCTCTCACTTTAATTTATTGCTGGCTTTGTGCAAAGAGAATTTAGGGAGCTTTTGCTTAATTATAGAAGGGAAAAGAACTGCCTAGCAACCACCAAAGAGTACACTATTATTGCTTAGTTATGAGCAGAAACACAAGGAGACAATAGGTTGGTACCTAGCAACTACCTGTATTATTTATCCCCCCCCTCCACACACCCCACAATCATCCCTTCTTCTTTCAACGATTACACTTGCATAACTAGCTTTCTTACAGGCATAGAAGATGGAAAGCGTAAGTGTAGCAGTGCCAGGCAAAGGAGGGGCAGGTTCCTGAATTAGTGGGCCAAGGCCAGACTTTTCTGGGCTGGTTTAAGCTGGCTGGCTGCAAGTTGCCGACCCTTTCTTCAAATCAGATAGAGGCTCCTTGGACCCTAAAGTAGTGTTTTGCCATGTTCCTGGTTGTACGCTCAGTTTTAAGACTACAAATGCCTGAAAGAATGTTGCTGCGATCAAAAAGAAAGGACACAGACAAGTTACGTTGCATGCAGCCACAACACTGCCTGAACACAGAAAAGAAGAGCCACATGCGGTCCTCTGTTCATGCAAGCTGGCGCAGAGCTGCGCACCTGACAGCACAGTGCCTTTGCACATCACAATGTTCAACTGGGCCTTGCTGAATTGGCCAGACGTAACTTTTGATACGGATGGGCCAGGCATATATTACGGTTACCAACAGATCACACATGGATAGTGAGAACCAGTGCGATATATGGGTTAGAGTACTGAACCAGGTCCCATGAGACTTGGGTTTGACTCCCCATTCAGCCATGAAGAGTGACCTTGAACCAGTCACTTTCTCTGCAGCATGGTGTAGTGGTTAAGAGAGGTGGACTCTGATTTGGAGAACTGGGTTGCATTCCCCACTCCCCCACGTGAAGCCTGGTGGGTGACCCTGGGCCAGCAACAGTTCTCTCAGAGCTCTCTCAGCCAGCCCCACCTGCCTCACAAGGGGCCTGTTGAGGGAGGAGGAAGGGAAGGTGATTGTAAGCCGCTTTGAGACACAGGAGGCCTGCTGGGTGACCTTAGGCCAGTCACGGTTCTCTCAGAACTCTCTCAGCCAGCCCCACCTGCCTCACAAGGGGCCTGTTGTGGGGAGAGGAAGGGAAGGAGATTGTAAGCCACTTTGAGACACATGAGGCCTGCTGGGTGAGCCTGGGCCAGTCACGGTTCTCTCAGAACTCTCTCAGCCCCACCTGCTTCACAAGGGGCCTGTTGTGGGGAGAGGAAGGGAAGGAGATTGTAAGCCGCTTTGAGACTCCTTAAGGTACAGAAAAGCAGAGTATAAAACTACTACCACCACCACCACCTCCTCCTCCTCCATTAAATGCAGAAAGGAGAACCACACAAGCCACTGAGCTCCTTGATGAACTAGACAGATAAACAAATGTCTTCTGGCATCTCAATGCCATACTCAAATTTTATGCCAGCACCAGTTTTTGGTGGCCTACAGCATCCTTCTTCAGCTGGTATGAGTGGGTGCACAGTGAAGATCCACTCTTAGCCGCAGGGGAGGTGGGATCTAAGCCATGAAAGCACATCCTGGAATAAAATTCTGTTAAGACTTTATAAGGTACCACAAGATTCTTGTTTATTGTTGCTGCCAGGGACAGGCGTAGCCACCCTTCTAGAATTAGACAGACAGTTCCGTGTGACTGCAGCTACCAACTCTCCCTAGAAGCTAAAATGACTAAACTGAGGCTCTTGTCCTTTGGTCACGTCATGAGAAGACCAGCCTCACTGGAAAAGACAATAATGCTAGGGAAAGTGGAAGGCAGCCGGAAAAGAGGAAGACCCAACATGAGACAGATTGACTCGATTAAGGAAGCCATGGCCCTCAGTCCGCAATAGGGCTGCCAAGTGGGGGCGGGTGGTGGGTAAACCCCTGCTTTGGAGGCCCAATTTCCGCCGCAGCGGAATCAGACCCCGGGGGGAACTCCGCCCCTCGAAACGCAGCATGGCTGCGTCACCAGTGACGCAACCACGTCAATCATGTTGGGGGCGTGGCCCCGATCGTCGGAGGAGACCACGCCCCCAACGTGATCGACGTAGCGCGTCACTTCCGGGACGTGCTGGCGGCGTGCGCGCGTCGGAGGAGAGCTCCCGGAGCCCTGTGACGCTTCCCCGCTGGTAAGTCAATTAGACTTGGCAACCCTAGTCTGCAAGATCTGAGCAAGGTTGTTAAGGACAGGGAGTTTTGGAGGTCGTTCATTCACAGGGTCACCGTAAGTCAGAAGTGACTTTGAGGGCACTTAACACACCCACACAGAGCTCCTGGAACACTTGCACAAGAACACGACCTACAAAAGAAAACTTTGTTGGTCTTAAAGATGCCACTGAACTCAAACTTTGTTCTTTGGCAGGTACTGAAGGAAAAGAACCTGCAAAAGAACACTTCCTTTAAGAGAACAAAGTTTGGGTCCAGCGACACCTTTAAGAGGCACCAACAAAGCTTTATTCTGGGTATAAGCTTCCGTGTGCATGCCACCGGACTCAAACTTTGTTCTGCTGCTCCAGACCGGCATGGCTACCCACCTGAAACTGCCTGGAAAAGGTAGGGGCTGAGGCATTGCTCATCGGGGGAGAGGATCTTATTTATTTTTTACATCATAAAAACACATCCCATTCCACTTGGCATCGATAACTGGCGCCCTCAGTTTACATATTACACAGAAATGTACTGAAGTCCAAGAAATACTGTAGTATTTTACTGCAAGACCCCACATGCTTGCGTAATCCCAATTTCTCTCAGCAGCGTGACATTCCAGTGAAAGGGTTGTGTTATCTTTTGAGATAAGAGGCTTAGAGCGCCTTTTGTAATAGTTGCTTATTTACAAACATATAAAAGCTGAACAGGGGTAATGCAACCAGATGTACGGCGCTAGTCGAAAGCAGGTGCAGTTCCTCAAAGCAAACAGCACCCTTTTGAAGCTTCCAGTGCCAAGGAAGCTTTAAAAACCAGACCTGCTTCTCTCCTTTCTTAGCTATATTCCAATCGCTTCTCTCCCTAGAAACACAGACAGACAGACAGAGATCTTGGCCTCCAGTCTGCAGCGAAGTACCAATGAGGAACCATCTGCATCTATTCACTTAACGAGAGAGAACAGGCCACGTCCTCACTTGACACCACGTACCACCTAACCTTTCGTAGATGGAAACAGGGACACACTCAACACCCTGATTTTCATACAAAAAATAAATAAATCACTGCCTGGGTTTCAACACCTCCCACTAGCATGTAGCTAGAGGCTCCACTCCGCCTACACTATACTGGATTCATGCACTCCACCATAGCCAGATTTCCACTGACTTCAAGAGCCAGAGGGGCATTTGTTTTCTTTCAGCTATACTAGAAACACAGTTATCAACAACTTGCCTCCGGTGCAGGAAATAGGAGGGTATGTATGCACCCTTAGGCTTGGTTCAGACATCGCATAAAACCCTGGTGGATTTTGACGATGGCTCGTTTGCAAAACTAGGATTTAGCTTGCAGGCAGTCTCCCAAATCCTGGCTTGCCCTGACAACTGCTGATATCATCAGCTTTGCTCTGGCCCACAGTTAGGGCTGCCAAGTCCCCCCGGGGGATGGGGAACCCCCCGCCCCAAAGGCCCGTTCCCCGCCGCCGGCGGATTGGGCCCCGGGGGGAACCCCGCCCCGACATGCACGTCACCCGGAAGTGACGTTAGGACGCTGAGCACGCTGGTTTTCCCTCCGAGGGTCGTGGCCCCGCCCCCAGCGTGCCCGGCGTCCTAACGTCACTTCCGGGTGATACACGCGCGCACTCCAGTCGCCGCCCGGGAGTCCCCCGCTGCGGCGACTGCAACGACTTGGCAACCCTACCCAGAGTTTATTCTATTCCAAATGCTGGACACGCTTTATACGCTGTGAAATAAGTTGCCTGTGCATTTGTGTATACAGGTTTCCTTTAAAGGAAATAGGTGAGAAAAGAGAAGTAGAAGACGAAGGACAGCGTTTTCCTTTGCATCTTCATAGCCTTATGTTTATTTATTTATTCAAATTTGTACCCCGCCCTCCCCGCCGAGCCAGGCTCAGGTCGGCTTACATAAAAGTAAAACACATAAATAACAATTATACAGTCATAAAACCTTCTAATACCATATACAAATATAATATTATAATGTAAAGTGCTAGCAGGGTCTATAGTTAATATTGCTTATCTAGAAACTATTTGGCTATTCAAAGGCATTTATGGACTTCAACGTGACGGCTGCCAGCCCCCCCCAGTCTGGGTGGGGTTTCCCCTGCTTTTGTGGGCTCCTACCCACCTGCGAATGCCCCCAAACGTGGCACGATGATGTCACTTGGGTTCAAAACCATGGAGTTTTGCCCAAAACCTAGAACACAACGTCGGCAGCATGATGACGCTACTTTCTGGGTGATGCCATCACACCACGGAAGCTCCCGGAGAGGAGTGAAGATCCCCCCACCGGTAAGGTAAGACCTGGCAACCCTTGTTGTTCAGTCGCACAGTCGAGTCCGACTCTTCGCGACCCCATGGACCAGATCACGCCAGGCCCTCCTGTCTTCCGCCGTCCTCTGAAGTTGACTCAACTTCATGTTCATTGCATCCATGACACTGTCTAACCATCTCATCCTTTGCCGTCCCTGTCTTCTTTGACCTTCAGTCTTTCCCAGCATCAGGGTCTTCTCCAGTGAGTGCTCCCCTCTCATTTGGTGGCCAAAGTATTGGAGCTTCAGTTTCATTATCTGGCCTTCCAGGGAACAGTCAGGGTTGATTTCTTTTAGGATTGACTGATTTGATCTTCTTGCAGTCCAAGGGACTGACTCTCAAGAGTCTTCTCCAGCACCATTGTTCAAAAGAATCTATTCTTCGGCGCTCGGCCTTTCTTACGGTCCAACTCTCGCAGCCATACATGACTGTTGGGAATACTGGCAACCCTAGGTAAAGGTAAAGGTTCCCTTGCTCGAAAGCCAGTCGAGTCCGACTCTAGGGTTGCGGTGCTCATCTCCGTTTCAAAGCCGAAGAGCCAGCGCTGTCCGAAGACGTTTCCGTGGTCATGTGGCCGGCATGACTCAACACCAAGGCGCACGGAACGCTGTTACCTTCCCACCAAAGTGGTACCTATTTATCTACTTGCAATTTCTTGCTTTCGAACGGCTAGGTTGGAAGGAGCTGGAACTAGAGACGGGAGCTCACTCCATCATGCAGCACACTCGGGTCTCGAACTGCTGAACTACTGACCTTCCACAGCATGCAGTTCAGCGTCTTAACCACTTGAGCCACCACAGCTCCCTGGCAACCCTACTTGAACATAAATATATCTTGCATTCTATCAGACTGCTTAGCAGAGTCTGAAGCCTTTCTGCAGGGGACAAGCTTCCTCCATCAGGAAGGCATGTTAGGCTAGAAGAAAACGTCACACTTTACTCAGTGGAACGGTAGCAGGATACAGCCCTGACCTGGATAGCCCAGGCTAGCCCCATCTCCCCAGATCACGGAAGCTAAGCAGGGTCGGCCCTACTCAATATTTGGATGGAAGACCACCAAGGAAGTCCGAGGTTGTGGTGCAGATAGGGTTACCAAGTCACTTACTTGGCACAGTGGGGGAAAGTTGTCCCTGCCCGGGACATTCTCACACACACGCCGCGATGACATAATCCGGAAGTGACGTCATCATGTTGATGATGTCTCTTCCGGCTGATGTCATCGCACTGGGCACATTGGCCCGAACCGGGCACTTTGGGGCGGGCTTCCCCCCACCAGCCTGATCCGGACGGGCGGGGTTAGGGGCCCTTTGGGTGGGCAATCCCCCACCTCCCTGGGGGACCCGGCAGCCCTAGACGCAGAGGCAGGCAATGGCGAACCCCCTCTGAATGTCTTTTACCTTGAAAACCCCTTGAAGGGTCACCATAAGTTGGCTGTGACTTGACAGCCAAAAAAAAAAAAAAAAAAAACAGGACCCAAGCCAGAATAAGTAGCACCCCTTGAAGGGTCACCATAAGTTGGCTGTGACTTGACAAAAAAAAAAAAAAAAAAAAAAAAGCAGGACACAAGCCAGTATAAGTAGGCACACAACATGGCACAGTAGTTCCAAACAAGCAAGCAAATAAGCATAAAACAATACGAATTAGTGCCCCCTCACATAAGCATGTCAAAAAGTTCTCCCTAGCAAATCTGTTCTCCTCAGCCCTTGAAGTGACTTCTTCCTGCTCAGCCCTCCATCCAGACTTAGCCTTTGCAACACTATTTGGCCTAGGTCTTCCAGGCAGAAGTCACAGGCCCGGCTCTAACTCTCCTTCCAGGCTGTTCTTTGGGCAGGCTCCCTTCTTGCCATTTTAACAGCTGCTACGCCACAGGACAGGGTTCTGCTGTGCCGAACTACAATTCCCAGGATCCCTGGGGCTTTGTTCCTATTGGCCACTATCCATTTTGGAGAGCCAGCCCTTGAAGAAGACTGCTGTCCTCTGACTGGACTTCTGGCTCCTCAGGATGACTCCCAAGTGGCCAGTAGGCCTCAGCCGGGCCTAGTAGATGCCTGAACCAGGTAGGCCGAGAAGGATAAAACCTTCACACAAACTGAAAAGTTAGTCATATCCTTTCATATTATTATTATTAAGCTTGTGCTCTGGACCTTCGTCCAGACAGTGTTGTCTGTAAAGCCCAAATTCTTTATGACAGACAATAACAACTCTGCATTCTTAGGAAGAGCCACTCGAATTATTTTTAAATTCCTCAGGAGGAAAAAACCCTTTCCCTCCAATGTTATCCATTTCCCCTTCACTTCTCTAATGACAAAGCCTTACACTTTCTCTTATCACTTGTGGTGCCAATAGTACCGTTTGGCCTTCATCATCATCACCCACTGAGCTATATTAAAAGATTTTAAAATTATTCTGGATTGCAGGAGGACTAGAAATTATCCCATATTTTTCTTGTAAGTATTTCCTCCCCTTTTCAAAATTATCAATGCAATCTACATGAGCATCTGTGAAAATTCTCAAAATATTTTCTCTCCAGATGGCAGGATGGAAAGTACAAATTGTAGTTGAAGATTGGGAAGGGGAGGGGAGGGGGGGCTCAGATATATTATTTGCAAGTAAATATGCTTTTTTTTTAGCACAGACATTGCTTGCTTGCAGAGACACAATGCATATCCTGGGATTCTATTCGTGGGCACAACAAAAATACAGATTCGAATCCTCATAATGGGAACAATGCAAAATTAGCAACAACTATTCAGTCTAGGCTGTTTCTGGCATTATTTTTGGATATAAGAGAGATTCTATTTTGGGAAATAAGGGTTCTTAACCAAACAGATGTTTGTGGAGGAGAACAGGGTGTGAGAAATAAGTCTTGGGTTTCCTCTTGGTCTGTTCATCCAATAACAAACCAAGAAAACTTCCAACTTCTTAGAATCACAGAGTTGCAAGGGGCCATAAAGGCCATCTACTCCACCCCCTCTACGTTCAATGCAGGATCAGCCTAAAGCATCCCTGACAAGTGTTTCGTCCAGCTTCTGCTTGAAGACTGCCAGCGAGGGGGAGCTCATCACTTTCCTAGGCAACCGATTCCACTGATCTACGCATGCTGTAAAAAAATTCTTCCTAATATCTAGCCAGTACCTTTCAGCCTGTAATTTCAACTGTTCTCTCTGTTCTCGAGAGAGCTCTCTCTCAAGGGCAGTTCTCGAGAGAGCTCTCTCAGCCCCGCCTACCTCACAGGGTGTCTGTTGTGGGGTGGGGTGGGGTGGGGAGGGGATGGGAGGAGAGGGGAGGGGAAAGGAGATTGTAAACCACTCTGCAACCCCTTTTGGTAATGAAGGGTGGGGTATAAATCCAATCTCTTCTTCTTCTGTAGCAGTTTTTGAACCACTACACTGTTAAGAGGCATTTACCCGCAGAAAGCACTACTCTGCTGAGTAGCATACAGCGTAGCAACCCCCCAATAAGATTTCAGATCTACATAACATTTTATTTTTATTTCCTTTTGTCCTCCTGTATCCCCCAAACCATTTAATTATTGAGACTGAGCCCCCCCCCCCCCCCCACCCAAGAAATGTTTACATTCCGAAATGGCGACCCACGCTGCTTTGTGCTCCCAATGTTATTTTGTTAATATCCTACTGAGGTACAGTGCGCAAGACCGCATGGTCACAAAAATCCATCTGGATGATGTGGGCTTGCTCACACGTACAATAGTTAGGAAGCAGGGAGCGGTCACTCTGCAGGCTGCTTATCAAAAAAGGCTGCCGCGCCTGTGGTCACAGGACCCATTTAATCCCCTGGAGGATGTCTATATTGGTCGGAACATTTGTGTGCTAAAAATGAAAACTTGGACCACCAACCAATTTTGTGGAGGCAGTCGTGATGAAAGCCAGCTGCTTAACTGACAGCGTCTGGAAAAGGCAGGAATCTTCAGGCGTCTAGACTAGGAAACCCATCGACATTTAGAAAAAAGGAATCAGAAATAGCTCTCGGGAGGATTCCGTGGCACAGTTGGATTAGCCGCAGAAGATGGTAAATCTCAGCACGGGTCTTCCCATTTCAAGACACAAATTAAAACACATAAATTCTAGTCCTCTGTTATTAAGTCACTATCAAGTAAATGTCTGCATCTGTAATAACTCCTTGTTTTTAAGCAATGGAATTACATAAGGAGCTCAGATATCCTGCAACACACCTGGGACATATGTAACAAACCAATCCCAGCAGGTGTGTAAACCCTGTTTTGTCTCTTTCTCCTCCATTTTCCCCCACCACGGGGAACACATTCCCATCTCTGTGCCCAGATGGTAAGAGAGGGCAGTGCTATTTAAAAAACTGTGGCTGTAAATTAAAATGTTGCAACAAACCACAATTGATACAAACTGTGGTCAGCAAACCCTAGTTTGAAATCCTGTTCTAATGCTGCGATCTGTTGCACCAGCTGCATTCAGACATGGACCTCAGTTTAAGAACCACAGCCTATCATGTGGTCTGAACACAGCCATTGAGTCTTGTCCTATATAATCTATGGAGATCTTGCTGTTCCTTCTTCACCACAGAATTACAGTGGCTGCAACCTCATTTGTACTAGCAAGAACAGAAAGTTAATTTTTAATTTACACAGGGCAATTTGTAGTCTGCAGTAATTAATCCTAGTTCATGGAACCTCACTGGACATAGGGGGACACACATAGTATAGTGTCCAGATCACGAGATGTGATGGTACCACTTTACTCTGCTCTGGTTAGACCTCACCTAGAGTACTGTGTTCAGTTTTGGGCACCACAATTTAAGAAGGATATAGACAAACTGGAACCAATGTTCCCTCTAAGCTATGGAGTCTTGTGAGCAAAATTTCTACTTTGTGAGCTACTGGCATTAAAGTTGTGAGCGAGCCACTTGGCTACTGAATAAATTTGTCTCCTCTGGAGCCATCCTTCCTGAGCTAAGGCAAAAATGTGTGAGCTGGAGGCTAAAAAACTGTGAGCTAGCTCACCCTAACTCACCTTAGAGGTAACACTGACTGGAACGTGTCCAGAGGTGAGGGGTCTGGAGACAAAGTCCTATGAGGAAAGGTTGAAGGAACTGGGTATGTTTAGCCTGGAGAGGAGATGACAGAGAGGTGATATGATAACCATCTACAAGTACTTGAAGGGCTGTCATCTAGAGGATGGTGTGGAGTTGTTTTCTGTTGCCCCAGAAGGTTGGACCAGAACCAATGGGTTGAAATTAAATCAGAAGAGTTTTCGGCTAAACATTAGGAAGACCTTCCTGGCAGTTAGAGCAGTTCCTCAGTGGAACAGGCTTCCTCGGGAGGTGGTGGGCTCTCCTTCTTTGGAGGTTTTCAAACAGAGGCTAGATGGCCATCTGACAGCAATGCGGATTCTGTGAACTTAGGCAAACCACCTCTGTTCGTCTCTTGCCTTGAAAACCCTACGAGGCTGCCATATGTCGGCTGCAACTTGTTGACACTTGATACATACACATACACACAGTCTTTGGTACTGGCTGCCTGTCAACAGAAGCTCTGCAGTGTTTTCTGATTCCATGCAAGATGCCAGGCTGGGCCAGAAACAGCATGTGGCCCTTAAGGGTACATCGGTTGCACGCCCCACTACCTCTCACCAGAGACACAACCTTCTCCAACAGTTTGGGATCCTCATCTGAGGACTCATAAGATCCAGTGCTGTCCCTGAAATGTGTCACAGGGTTTTCTGCTGTGTAAAAAGGCCTTTGAATTAAAAAAGCAAAAAGCCAACAACATCCAGTCCCTAGTGCATGATGTGCAAAAAAAAAAAATGGGTGCAGTACTTGTGCACAGAGGAATGATGTACCCTCCTTGACATGAATGCACGTTGCAGCACTTGGTACATTATTCAAAGCTTGAAACAGAAGTGGAAGGGGTTGGAGATTGAGAATATGGCTTAGTGGAGGGGCCGTGGCTCAGTGGTGGAGCATCTCCTTGGCCTGTGGAAGATCCCAGGTTCAATCCCCGGCATCTCCAGCTAAAAAGGACCAGGCGGTAGGTGATGTAAAAGACCTCTGCTTGAGACCCTGGAGAGCGGCTGCCAGTCTGAGTAGACAATATGATCTTGATGGACTGAGAAGATCTATATAAGGCAACTTCAAGTGCCCATGTGTTCAGTAGGCGACAAGAGGCTTTTCCATATGCGGGTCCCTCACCTGCACTAGGATGGGTTGTGACTAGTGTTCCCTCTAAGCTGAGTTATTGTGAGCTAGCTCACAGTCTTTTAGCCTCCGGCTCACACATTTTTGTCTTAGCTCAGGAAGGATGGCTCCAGAGCAAGCTAATTTATGCAGTAGCCAGATCGCTCGCTCACAACTTTAAGGCCAGTAGCTCACAAAGTAGAATTCTTGCTCACAAGACTCCACAGCTTAGAGGGAATATTGGTTGTGACCCTATAGGGTTGTTGCCTTGAAGTCTGAATTCCAAATCCTTTCTTTAAAAAACAAACTGTGTTTGTCTTTTGGGTAAAGTGGAAATAAGTTGCTGAGGTTTGGGTGGCTGCTGTAGCTGCAAGGATACACATATATCCTCTTAGCCGTCTGGAGAGTATTTACAAGGAACACAGTGGAGATAAACACAGCTGAAATGAGACATGTGCTTTTTCCTTGGCTGGAAATATACAGTTAGTGTCACGGTGACAATTGGCTATTGCTTGCTTCGTGCGTTAAGTTAACCAAAACGCTCTATCCTCTCCGGTTTAAAATAACTTGTTTTAATATGCTGAATGCTGCACACTGTAAAAATATTTAAATACTTTTAAACATAGCTGTAACTTTCTGTTGATTTTGAGCGTCAACAGATGTCAGGAAGAAGTACGCTCCTCAAAAGGGCAGAACACAATAATTTTAACTAGAGTAAATACTTGGTTAAGCATCCCTTGGCACAGCCAAGGTGAAAGCAAGGCCACAGTTTGTAGTAGACTAAACATGCCACCCTCGAGAGTTTGTGTTACAGGGCAGTTGCCCTCCCTCTTCGCTGGAGCTTTCCAAAAAGCTCTGAAGACTCTGGGAGATCCATCATCAGATGGTCCTTCCAGTGTCTTTGAAAGACTAATTGCAGCGATGAAAGGCCCTGATTCAGCTTTGCTGCATGGCACACCCAGAGGAGGCGGGTTAACTTTTCTGGACTCCCCCCAGTTTGCAAATTGAAACCGGGGCCATCTTTTGTCCTTTAAAAAAAATCCAAAAAAACACAAGAGCCCCAGCTATGAGTAGCAAAGCCCTCAAGGAGATGGCTTTTCACCTGGCCCTGATCCAAACCGGGGCCCTGCACAGCTGTAACGTGCCTTCCAGTGGCTGACAGAACTCAGTCTTTTCTGTCACATCTTGTTTGGCCCTCTGAGCTTCTTCCAACATAAATTTCCATGCTCAGGGATGGACACTTTAGTGTGATTGAATGCTCCCTCTAAGCTGTGGAGTCTTGTGAGCAAAAATTCCACTTTGTGAGCTACTGGCATTAAAGCTGTGAGCGAGCGATTTGGCTACTGCATAAATGAGTTTGCTCTGGAGCCATCCTTCCTGAGCTAAGACAGAAATGTGTGAGCCGGAAGCTAAAAAACTGTGAGCTAGCTCACGCTAACTCATCTTAGAGGGAATACTGATTGTGAGGGCATCTCTAAGTGGAATGGCATGTGCGCCAAAAGTCCACTAGTGCATCCCTCCCCCCAGCTCTCCCTTGCTTTTATTCTGCAACATCTATTCCCTCACAAGCATGACAAATGGGACCGGGGAGGGATCTCTCTGCCCTTCAACTGCGCTTCTCTGAGAATCAGGGCCAAAGGAACAGTCGCCCACACCTTCCCTGCTGGGAAGAGCCCTTGCCCGAACAGTCACACTGGGCCTTGGAAATGCCTTGTGCAAGATCAGAGCCCAGAGTCTCTGCCCTGGAGTCTCAGTGCTTGGGGCCTGCAATATAACTGAAGCAAAATAGTAGGCTTCTGGTGGTCTTCGTGTGCTTCAGTTAGGTGTAGTGGTTAGGAGCAGGGCTCTTTTTGTAGAAAAACCCCAGCAGGAACTCATTAGCATAATAGGCCACACCCAACAGCAGGAACTCATTAGCATATTGGGCCACACCCCTAACAGCACAGCTCATTAGCACATTAGGCCGCACCCCCATGTAACCAGAAGTGTGGTTATCCAGCCACACCCACCTTTTGCTTGTTATTCTGTTTACCTTGTTTGTTGTCAAAACGGAGGGCTTTTTTTGGAGCAGGAACTCCTTTGCATGTTAGGCCACACACCCCTAATGTAGCCAATCCTAATGAGTTTCTGCTGTTGGGTGTGGCCTATTATGCTAATGAGTTCCTGCTGGGCGTGGCCAACTTGGGAGCCAGCCGGAACTCCATTCCTGTGCGGTCCTGCCCAAAAATAGCCCTGGTTAGGAGCATGGACTCTAATCTGGGAGAAGCAGGTTTGATTCCCCGCATGCAGCCAGCTAGGTGACCTTGGGTTAGTCCCAGTTCTCTCAGAGCTCTCTCAGCCCCACCTACCTCATAGGGTGTCTGTTGTGGGGAGGGGAAGGGAAGGAGATTGTAAA
Source organism: Gekko japonicus (assembly GCF_001447785.1). Lineage (NCBI taxonomy): Eukaryota > Metazoa > Chordata > Lepidosauria > Squamata > Gekkonidae > Gekko > Gekko japonicus. The sequence goes on from NW_015175369.1 coordinate 502,542, forward strand.
CCACTCTGAGACTCCCAAGTGAAGGGCGGGGTATAAATCCAATTCTCCTCCTCCGGTAAAGGCTGTGGCTCAGCAGCAGAGCATCTGCTTTGCATGCAGAAGGGTGTTAGTAGCCCCTTTCCTGTGTTTCTTTGCCCCTTCAAACTGCTTCAGTGGCAGCACTTGGTAAAAACAAGAGCCTCTGAAGAGAATCACAGAGCTACTTGCAACATGTAGTTTCCCCCTGAGCTTCTTTGAGTAGGACGGGCCGCCCTTCCAAGAATGCACATTTAGAACTGCAGTGAGGAATCCTCATGTTTTCACCGGGGCGCCAAATGCGAGACCTCACTGAGGGGACACATGGCCATTAACCTGACATACCTGTTGCTCTGTTTCGCTATTTCGGGGGGGGGGGAGAGTTATAATTTCCAGGAAAACTGTCAGGAATGACTGTGGCTTTTTGCCCTCTTGCAAGCGCCTTCAGAAGTCCTTTTCCTTTTAAGGCCTGGAAACAATTTTTTTTGCTTCATAATGGCACCAACCCGGGCATCATTAGTCAGTCTGAACGGTGCCCCCAGAAACAATTTTTAGACCTTTCTTGCATGTTGGATGGATGGGAGTATATCTGGGGAAAGTTTAGAAAAAAAACAGCTCCAAAAGCGCTCGTTATGTTTTTAATCTGCTATATGAGGTAAGCACCGTGGGAGATGCTCATTTAGATAACGTTCAGCCAACTAATCATTCAGCTGAAATCAGTGGCATACATCCTACCATTCTGTGCCCAGAAACCAGAGTTCTCCAGCATTCTTTTCTGCTCCTGCAGCCAAGACTCCCTCTAAGCTGTGGAGTCTTGTGAGCAAAAATTCTACTTTGTGAGCTACTGGCATTAAAGTTGTGAGCGAGCGATTTGGCGACTGCAGACATTAGTTTGCTCTGGAGCCATCCTTCCTGAGCCAAGACAAAAATGTGTGAGCCGGAGGCTACAAAACAGTGAGCTAGCTCACACTAACTCAGCTTAGAGGGAACACTGCCTGTAGTCCCGCCCAGCCCCTGGAAAGATTATTCCCAGGGTCGTGGCAGTGGCACCCGTGCAGCAGAATAGCCACCTGGGTTGGGGCTGCCAGACTGAGGAAGGACAGGGGGGGTGAGATGGCTCCGCCTTCCTCTTCTGCAAACCCAACTTTGCTGAGGAAAAGGTCGATTTCATCCCCTGCTCCCTCCGGACCTCTGTTCTGCACAACTGCTTCTTTGCACAGAACTCATGACCCCAAGAACAATCTTTCCAGGCTTCAAAGGGGCTGCAGGTATCGAGCAGAATGCGGGAGAACTCCACATGCTTTCTGTTGCATAGCTAGTTAGATGCACACCAGTGTTTTCAAGCTTCATAGAGATTCCTGCACCAGGGACTGCCTTGTAGTGGAATCCTAAGCAGAGTCTGACAAAAGGGAGCTTTGACTCTTGAAAGCTTTGACCCCAAAATTCTTGTTGGTCTCCAGGGGTCATTTCATAGAAAAAGAGGAGCAGGAGCTCATTAGCATAACTCATTAGCATAACTTATTTGCATATGTCACACCCCCTGACATCACTGGAAGTGTGGCAGAAGGCAACACCTACCGCTCAGGCTCCACTGGACTGTTTTGGATTGCTAGCTATTGCGGGGGGCGGGGGGGGCGTGCAGATCTGTCTTCGCAGAGGAGGGAGAGCTTGTACCTGAATAAAACTTGGTCTTAAAGGTGCCACTGGACTGTTTTGGACTGGAGGGGGGCCTCTGCAATTTACCTGGCTGCTTCTTGCTCTGACTGAGGGCTGCTGGGAGCAGGGGGTGGGGCTTGTTGCATGTGCCCGCCCCCTGGGCTCTTTACTGCCGGAGCTCCGCTCCTGTGCGCTCCTGCAGGAAATGACCCCTGTTGGTCTCTAAGATGCTACTGGATTCAAGTCTAACTGTTCAACTGCAGACCAACATGGCTGCCCTCTGAAAATAGCCATTGTTAGCCATGACCCTTCCTGACAACTAACTCCACCTCCTATATGTAATGGTTGAAGAAATTCTGTTTCACTGTATCTGAAAGAAGTGTGCTTGCACACAAAAGCTTATATCTTGAATAAAACTTTGTTGGCCTTAAAGGTGCTACTGGACTCAATCTTTGTTCTAGGATTTCACTGTTAGTTATGCTATACACCAGTGCAGTACAGTGGTTAAGAGTGGTGGGCTCTAAGCTGGAGAATCGGGCTTGATTTCCCACTCCTCCACATGAAGGCTGCTGGGTGACCTTGGACCAGTCACAGTTCTCTCAGAACGCTCTCAGACCCACCCACCTCACAAGGCACCTGTTGTGGGGATTCTAAGCTCCTTAAGGTAGAATAGAGCAGGGTATAAAACCCTACTTATACACGGTGCTTATCAATTCTTTAAAAATAAACATCATTAGAGATAAAATACAAGTTGCTCACTTTTCTACAAGCACTACTTTTCAGTGTTCCATCACAGGCCAACTTGACTGGGCAGATGTAGTGCAATTCCAGTCATTTGTATGTGCAGGTATAATCAGATTCACAATCATCAATGCAATATTCACACTCACAAGTGCCAGTGTCACTAACTAACATTGCAATCCTAAACTAAGCAACACCCTTCTAAACCCGCTAACTTCAGTGGGTTTATAAGGGTGTAGGATTTCCTGGTTTTGAAATCCAAAATTCTGCCATTCCTATTTACAATTGCTCCAACTAAGCTACAGTTTCTGCAGTGCCAAGGGCACGGAAAGAAGGTCCCAGTGGTTGCAACATGGCGGCTCCACACCACAGGCGTTAGGTGAGGTTAAACCGGCAGGCTGTTCTTTTCCCCACGAGGAAAGTGCAAAGCATGTTAGGAAAATGAGACACCTGCAAATATTCCTGGATCTCTCCCTCCCACCCATCCTGTGATTTCCATACTAATGAGGATGTGGATGGAGCAGTGGCGGGCAGCTGATGGGCAGGAGGTGGCAGGGTGGCTTCCAAAACAAACTTTGAAAGAAGCAGACAGTGAAGGAAGGTCTGATGCTGCACAATCCTGGCTGCGCTCAGCTCCTGTTTTCCACAGCAGCAGCCAGTGGCATTCAGCATCTTCTTCATCAGACCACAGCATCTTGCAGCATTGAGCTACACCATGAGAATCTGCTTCAAAAGGAACTCTCTGAATGGGGCTGAGAACCATAAAGAAAGCAGCTCCTTGAGTCTGGCAAGCAGATAATGTTGCGATGATTGGAGCGGCTCTTTTTTCAACTCCCCCCCCTTTGAACAAAATGCCGCCCAGCAAGTTGGTTGCAGAAAGCCTGCAACCCAAACACAAGATAGATTTTTATTTAAGAGCCCTCTTTAATCAGACACAAACATGTCCCAGTAACCTTTCCTGTTCAGTACAGTAAGCGCTACTTCACACAGCCCACGAGAGCCACAGAGGAGCCTGGCCACAACTAGTGGACTGCAAGTGTTAACAACCTGCAGCGTCACGTAAACTGGGCTGTACCTGAGAGCAGCTTTATTTATTTAATATATTTTTTATTATTTACATCCTGTTTTTCTTCCATTGTGGAATGCAAAGGGGTGCCGGCGGCCCTTAACGTTTTTAATGCCAAATTAGCTGCTCAATTATTTTATGGAGTACCAATCTGGATTGAAGCCTTAAATGGGGACTTGGAAATAATTCAGTCCAGATTCTTGTGGAAAATTCTTGGACTTCCCTCTTGTGTTCCTTATGCAGCTTTATGCTTAGAAACCAATCAAAGGCTTCTATCGACCAGAGCATGGCTGATAACAACTCAGTTCTGGTTTAAACTTCATTTCCATGCTAAAGCTAAAAGTATTATTACTCACATGTTAACTGAGTCCCATCTCTCTCCATGGCTTAGATATGTAGAGGAGAAACTCTCTACAATGGGAATATCCCTAGATTATTTAGCCTCCTTTTTAGATAAACAAGCCTATGCTATTATTAAACAAAGATTTCTTGACATCGAAAGGCAAGAATTTAGGGAACGTGCCGTCAGCAGATGCTCCCCAAGCAGGTTGGGGACTTTTGACATGGGCTCTACTGTGAAGTATCTGTCAAGTTTAACAACCTCACATCATAGCAGAGCATACATGCTTGCACGCTTTAATGTTCTGCCATCAGAGGTGCTTTTAGGGAGGTACCGCCAGATACCATATGTAGACAGACTTTGTCCTTAGGGCTCTCTAAAAGATACAGAATCCACTACACACACCATACTTCATTGCCCCCTCTATAGGGATATCCACTCTCGTTCTATTACTCCATTTCTAGCGTGTAAGAGCTGGCACTCTGATGACTCAATTGTTCACTTCCTTCTGTTTAATTCTAATTGTGAAATAATGGAGGCTGTTGCAAAATGTTTATATTACGCAATCAGGCTTGAATAGCCAAGTGTAAGTGACTGATGCATCTTAGTATTTTCCCGTATTTCCATGATGTTTTGTGCTTTCATGCCAATAAAGGTTTTGTGTGTGTGTGAATGCAAAGGGATTCCCAGAAGGGTTCCCATCCCGACACTGACCATGCCTGCTTGCACAGTTGAGTGCCAGTGTGGTGCTGTGGTCAGGGTGTTGGAACTTGGAGCTGGGAGACATGAGTTGAAATCTTGACTCGACTGTGAACCTCGTCTTAGACCATTTACTCTCTCTTACCCCAACAGGGCTGTCATGAGGTAGAGGAACCCTGCATGCTGCCCGTAACTTCCTGGATGAAGGGTAGGATAAAAATGTATACTTTCCTAGAGGAAAATCTGTGTTTTACCCATACACAGATAAGGAACCATGACCAGTCGGAGGCTCCATGTGCACAGGCCACAACTACATATATGTGGCTTAAAACAAAGAATGATTCTGATCTTGCGCTAAGGGCTTTTCTGCACTCTTATTTTTGACACTTCTGTGCCCATACCATATCATGTTTTTCGCCCTTTTCCACACATTTTGCTCCCTCGAGGGGTCACTTTGACATTTCATCTCTGTATCTGCAGCTCATTTCCCTGCACTTCTAAGGTAGTCAAGAATAAGCCGGTGATACAGCAATAAAATATCAAAGTGGAGCAAAACATGAGAGGAAAAGGGGGGGAGAAGATGCAGCATGGGCATAAAAGCGATGAAAATAAGAGTGCGGAAAAGCCCTAAGTACTGTAAGAAAGCCAAGCCACCAGACCCAGACAGGGATGTGCATCCCACTCCACCAAAACATGCACCCTCCCATTTTAAAAGGGTCCAGATCCAGAATGATTATTCAGGTGTGTTTCTGCAACTGGCCACAGACCCAAACTGCTTCCTGCACAGATCTCCCTTGCCTGATCAAGGTGAGCGTGTTTTGGAACACCAGAACAGCATGTGCAATATCTATACATGCTAGAATTATAACATGGCCATAAGGGAGATGGAAATGAAGGGGCCTGTGCCCTCTATTCATCTGCTGTAGAAACAAGATGATACCCCCCACCCAGAGGTCATTTCGGGGGGGATCGCAGGGGAACGCAGTTCCCCCGGGTGAGGTGTGGGGGGCGGGGCACATGACGAAGCCCCGCCCCATGCTTCCAGCCGCCCCGCTTCCGGCCCTCATTCAGCCAGGAGGAGGCAGGAGAAGAGGGAGGGTAAGTTGCTTCCTCCCCGCCTCTCCCCACCTCTGCCTGCCTGGAGCCAGGGAGGGCCTTGGCGGGGCTTCCTCGCACTCCCACTGGCCTTGCAGGTCCACCGCAGGGCCCCTGATGTCAGGGTGTGTGGCATATGCTAATGAGTTATGCTAATGAGTTCCCCTAGCTCTTTTTCTACAAAACGACCCCTGCCCCCACCTATTTTCTTAGTGACAGGTTTCCTCCTATGAGTGGGAGTTTTCTATTTCTAAGTCTTTGATCTGCCTGAGTACACAGATACAAGTTCTTGTCAACAACTGCATCGAGGAAAGGTACAACTCAATACCGAGAAATGCAAAGCAATCACACCGGGGTGGAGTGGAATCTTGAATCTTCTTATTCTACTTAATTGGAGATTGAACCTGAGATTGGATTCTACTTAATTGGAGATTCTACTTAATTGGAGATTGAACCTTAGTAGGGTGGGGGGCACCCTCCTCCGTCTATGGAGGTGTGTGGAGAAGCAGCAGCAATGGCGGCGGCGGCAAGAACGGCAGCTACAGCGGAGCAGCGGCGGCAGACGATTGGAGGAGGCAGCGCAACGCTGAAAGGCGGCAAGCGGCGGCAGCAGAGCCAGACTGATCCCTGGTGGCCAGTGGTGAAAGAACTAGGCGGCTGTCGTCGACGGAGGTCGGAGGCGCAGTGACGTCATCCGGAGGCACGCGGAGCCGGAAAGGACATGATCAGGCCGAGGACGACGTCACCAGTGATCCATACATCCGCCTGTCTGCCTGAGCACCGAGACACCTTACAGCCGGAAAAAGAAGCCGAGCCGGGAAAATTACTGAAGCCTCCACCAGGGTGCCGGTAGGGAGCTCCCCCCCCCCCGTACCCTTGTGGCCGTGGTTTGGGTTGTTTCCGGTGATTAGCACCCAAGAATTGTAAACCGCCCAGAGACCCCTACGGGGGTTAGGGCGGTATATCAAGTCGAAGGATAAAAAATAAAAAAAATAAAGAACTCCTGTATATAAAACACACCTTCTACCATCTTCTAAAATAGTACCACCCTGCCTCACAGCAGTATCATAATGATAACTAATTTTATTTATTAGATTCAGGTGGATAGCCATGTTGTTCTGAAGCAATAGAACAAAGTTTGAGTCCAGTGGCACCTTTAAGCTTATACCCAGAATTAAACTTTGTTGGTCTTAAAGGTGCCACTGGACTCAAACTCTGTTCTAGTTTTATTTAACTAAATGATACTACTCATTTAAACTACAGGTTTTGAGTAGTTCCACATCTGAATCCACATAAATCAGGCTAAAAACAAAACTCAAAATCATTTTCAACTCAAATGGGAAAAAAGTAACCTCTGAACCACCCCAGCCAAGTCTCCCTAATTTTTTTCCTGCTAATATGCCAACTGTCGGAGGATGTCTAATTTTATATTTGCACAACAAGAGTCTCGAAAAAGCACTATAAAAGTACCATTATTGCTATCAAATCTGGCATTATGGCTTTCCTCAGTTTTTAACCAGATGGTTCCGGGAAAAATTCTAGCTCCTTGTTTGCATGTTGCAAGATATTATTCACCTGGCCCTAATGTTTGCATGTTTTAAGCCCCAAGAATGTTGGATCAAATAATGTTTCATTAAAGAGTTATGCTTTCTTTTACCAAAGCAAGTCCTTATTAGGACATGTTTATGCCATAAACGCTCCTGAAGATGACGGCCATTTTTGTTTCGTTTCAATCCATGACTTGTTTCCACAATCAGAGGTTAAACAGAGACTGGAAAAGGTTCAGAAGGAGTAACAGAAGGAGGCTGGAAAAAGTGCAGAAAAGGGCAACTCGAATGATAAAAGGGTTGGAACACTTTCCCTATGAGGAAAGGTTAAGGCGCTTAGGACTCTTTAGCTTGGAGAAACAACGACTGAGGGGTGACATGACTGAGGTTTATAAGATTATGCATGGGAAAGAGCAGGTAGAGAAAGAGGTACTTTTCTCCCTTTCTCACAATACAAGAACTTGTGGGCACTCCATGAAATTGCTGAGCGGTCGGGTTAGAACGGATAAAAGGAAGAACTTCTTCACCCAAAGAGTGATTAACACTTGGAATTCACTGCCACAGGAAGTGGTGGCGGCTACAAGCATGGACGGCTTCAAGAGGGAATTAGATAAGCATATGGAGCAGAGGTCCATCAGTGGCTATTAGCCACAAGGTATAGATAGGGACTCTGGGGCAAGTGATGCTCTGTCATCTTGGTGCTTGGGGGGGGTCAACAGTGGGAGGGCTTCTAATGTCCTGGCCCCACTGGTGGACCTCCTGATGGCACTGGTATTTCTGGCCACTGTGTGATACAGAGTGTTGGACTGGATGGGCCTTTGGCCTGATCCAACATTCGCATCTCTTATGTTCTTATGTTCTTATGTTAACAGAAATACCATTCCATTCAGGGTCTCAAGCAATGCTCCCTCTAAGCTGTGGAGTCTTGTGAGCAAAAATTCTACTTTGTGAGCTACTGGCATTAAAGTTGTGAGCGAGTGATTTGGCTACTGCATAAATTGGTTTGCTCTGGAGCCATCCTTCCCGAGCAAAGACAAAAAAATGTGTGAGCCGGTGGCTAAAACACTGTGAGTTAGCTCACACTGACTCAGCTTAGAGGGAACACTGGTCTCAAGACCTCTCACTGGTTAAGTGGTTCTCAAATTTGCTAGGTTTCTGCAAATCCCATCTGTCAGTCATCCATCCACAGTGACTTATCTTTCTGTTGAGGAACCCGTGTGCACGTGGCTCTCTGGGGAGAAGAAGTTACATTCTAGGGCTGGGGTCCCCAACGTGGGGCCCACAGCCACCATGGCACCTGCTGACATCATTTCTGGCACCCACCAAGTGTTTTTAGGAAGTGGCTGGGGCCAGGTAGAGCCTTTTACCCAGTAAGGCTTCTGACTGGCTGTGCAGATTTTTAAAATATGCTACTTTGGCAGCCACTGCCACCGCTGCACACGATATCCCCTCCTTATCCAAAGAGTATTCCATGATTGCTTTCCATTGCTGCTCCCCCCCCCCCCCTGAAATGACACAGTGGTTAAACTATGCAGCAGCAGACCCGGCCATTGCCCCTGCCAGCTTGGCCTCCCTGAAGATAGTCACACCCGCTTTAAGACACTGTTCATTTTAATGAGCGTGTAAATCATTGCATAAACTTTTCAGCTGGGATAGGGCAGATTTATAGGCGTTATATTTGCCCGGAGGGATTTAAAGTAGTAACTCAGAGCTCCCAAACCATCATCATGCCCTTCCAAAAAATCAACTTTTAGTGTAATTTATTGGCTGGGCATTTAGATAACATTCAGCAAAGGGTAAGCTTTTGCTAAGGACTCTGGAGCAGAGAGTTCCAGTTATGTGCTTGGCTTCGTTAGCTGTGATTTTCCTCGTTAGGGTTGTCACCTCTTCCCTGCTAGAGGCTGGGTGCTTCAAAAGGGCTGCCTAACAGGCAGATACTCAGTGGGTGCAGCTTTCCCCACTGTGGAGATGCCATTGAAGGATGAAGAGTTGAACCTGTTGAATTTCTGCCCTTTAAAAAATGTGTTTACTACATATATACACCCCACCTTTCTCCACAGTGGGGACCCAAGATGGCTTACACAATTCTCCTGTAGTCCATTTTACCCTCACAACAACCCTGTGAGGTAGTTTAGGCTGAGAGGGTATGACAGCCCAAGGTCACCCAGTAAACTTCTATGGCAGAGTGGGGATTCAAACCTAGTTCTCCCAGACTGCCGTCTGTCACTTCAGCCCCTACACCTTGCTGGCTCTCAGCCTCTCTTAGGAGAAAAATGTGGGACCAGCAGCCATTCCACCTGGTTACATAAGAGGGACCAGTGACGAAGGAAGGCTCTCTCCACTGGCTTTGCTAGGACCAACTACCTTTTGGGAAACGGTAGGTGACTTGTGGAACTCACTGCCACAAGATGCGGCTGCAGACACTGGTTTGGATGGATTTAAGATGCAGCTGGTCAGACTGGAGGACAGTTCTATTGCTGGCTCTTAGCCACGATAGCCAAGGTGGGGTTTAGAAGCAGAACTCCACTAGACAGTCAGATGCTGGGGAGCAGTCAGCAGGGGACGGCTGTTGTGTTCAAGACCCTTCACTTTGAGCTTCTCTGTGGTGTCTGGCTATCCCCTATTAGAAACAGGACGTTGGACTAGATGGACCATTGGTCTTTTCCAGCAGAGCTACTCTTACAGCCTCTTCCTCGCCTAAAACAGCCTTCTGGAGTCATCATTCAACCGGGCCATTATGCCGGGACCCTGACTCACCTGGGGGGGTCTGTTTGTGGCACTGCAGGGAGGGGAAAAGAGATGGCATCCATGGCGGGCCAGCTGGAGGGGGCGGGCCAGCACTAAGCGTGGGAAACTGGGGCTTGCCTGACCTGATGTTGACCCTATCAGCAGAGTCCTGGGCATCTGGGTGGGTGGGAGTGCCCGACCAATGTTTAGGATCCTGTGCCACCCTGCTCGCCATTCCTTGGCATCAGACGACTTGGCCCACCCTCCCGTCCCTTTAATTAATAGTTTGTTAGGGGGGCTTTTGCATGCATTTTGTTTCACATCATTTTATTCCTTGTCACAACTTGGTGGTATCAGCATGGGGTCAGCTGGCCTGCATGCCCATTCCCTGAGTTTAGGAATCCCTTTAAGGGATTTTGGCACGAGGGGCAAGTGGTATGCCCAACTAGGCAGCAGGGGAGACCACCTTAGGGCAATTCACCCTTGTGGTATCCAGAGACCAGCCATTCCTAGGCATACAGCGGATCATCGACTGGCAGGAGGTCAGTCAAGGGACAGGATCCAGTACCCCATGCTGTGCCAAAGCAAACTACAGCCGTAATCAATAAAGTTGTGGCCTATTTTCCCACTTTTCTGAAAGGGTGTATTATTTCAAGCAAACTGTATACGGGGTTACAGTAGTTAGTTGGGGGTTATGCAGGTACTCTGGCCTGGGTGCCCACTTCGCCCCTCCTCTTGGCGCTGGGGCCACAAATACATCTATCTGCATTGGCTTTTCCATCTGCTTATGTCTGTCTGATTGCAAGCCCTCCTTCCAAACTTCAGATGTGGTGGCAGAGAAGCGGTCAATACACACAACAAAGGCAGGCAGCATCTCTTCCCAAATCTCCCTTGATTGTAGCCGCTGTTCAGGGAAGCCTTCGGCAGGAGTTTCACACACAAAACTCCTCTCCCCCCCAAAAAAAACCACACACACACACACCTGTTTACTTTTATGCCAGTAAAGGAAAAGGGCAAGGCAGGCAGATGGGGGTGGGTTCAGCCCCAGAAGCTGTTTCTAACTGCTGTTCTGTGGGTTGAATTCTACACATTTTCCAAAGTTGAGTAATTTCCCAAGATGGAAAAACAACCCCAAAAAGTCTAGCTCCATAAGTGAAACACAATTTGGCTCTTGCTGCTGCCTCCCCCCCATCACTTTTTTAAACAGTCATTGCCCCCCCCCAATGCTTTCTTGATTAGCTTCGACCAGCTTCCCTCCATGCAGAGGAAGAAAACAAACGAATGTTGCTTGGGGGGGGGGGACAACCCAAATCAACCGATGATGGCCAGAATTGGCAGCTAGAAAGCCGATTGCTTGCCAGCTACTGGCAGCCAGTTACTTCTCTTTGGAGGGGAGAGAGAGACCCTCTGAAAGCCCTGTTTGGAAAACTGGCGTTTGAGAAAGAGATGCTTATTCATTCATCCATTCATGGCCTCGCCCTGCCATTCAGAAGATCTCCCACGAATAGCAGAGGACAGAATACGCTTGGTAACGGCATAAAGAGGACTGAAAAACTGGTGTTTTGCTTCAGGCAAATGTAGCTACTTCAGCCCTCTCTGTCTCACTATCTTGGAGGGCTACGATGCTTTATGGAGACAGAAATCTCAGATTCTGACCCAGGGGCTGTTGTTGAGCGTGAAGCAGGTTTCCATGCTGGACAGCGAGATTCAAGCTGCTTCCTGGCCCACGGATGACCCCGGGGTTTTGTTGTTGTTGTCTAGGTTAAAATAAGGCTCTGTGTGTGCTTGGAAGCGAGCTGCCAGCTGGGTTTCTCCACAGCACCGTCACCTCTTGTGCTCACACAAACTGTGTGCCTTAGAATGGCTGCCTGCCAGGCAGAAACCCAACTGATGCTGCTTTCCTGGCACCAGGACAGAAGACTCTGCACCTGTTGATTTTCTGCAGGCTGGGCTACTTTTAGAGACATAGCCACCTACATGAGAGAAGAGGGTCATCTAGGGTTGCCAACCTTCTGGTGGAACCTGGAGAAAATGGCTTCCTTGGACAATATTCTCCATGGCATTTATCCCATTGGGGTCCACCCTCTCCCAAAACACACCCTCCCAGGCTGTAACCCCAAATCTACAGGAAGTTCCCAACTTGAAGCTGCGATCCTAGACGAATCACGGGCATTCCTTGAGGATGGGACGGATCTTTTAAAGGAGGAAGGAGAATAGATCATATTCAGACTCCAGGAAATTAAAAAGAAACCTCCCCCCTCAGGTTTCTTTTTTGAGCCCTGACGTGGACAGCGCAGGCTAGTCCAATCTCATCAGATCACGGAAGCTAAGTGGGGTCGGCCCGGCCTGGTTAGTATTTGGATGGGAGACCACCAAGGAAGGCCAGGGTCGCTATGGAGAGGCAGGCCATGGCAAACCACCTCTGTTCATCTCTAGCCTCAAAAACCCTATGTGGCCGCCATAAGTCGGCTGTGACTTGACAGCACATTCCACACTTTCCCCTCCTCTGGGTTTGGAGAAGATGAACTTCTCTCAGTTTAAAAGCAGGACCATTCATTTTTAATCGGGTTCTTTCTGTGACTTTTAAAGAGACCACCATGCAAGGCTGCCGTCAGCAACATTTGGCTGCTTTTCAGTATCTATTACTGTTCACTGCACAGAAAATGTGGACTTTGAATAGCTTAGAATTTCTTGGGTTTTGGCCACAGTGTGGCACAGAGTGTTGGCCTAGACTGGCCTGATCCAACACCCGTTCTCTTATGTTCTTATGACTTGGTTCAGGCAGCTGTCACAGTTTCATCCTGACTCAAGGTGGCCTGTATGGTTCTCTTCTCCCTGTTTTATCCTCACAATAAGGCCATGTGATAGATAAGGCCAGGCCCAAGTGACTGCTCTGTGATAATAAAGGTAAAGGTTCCCTTGATCGAAAGCCAGTCGAATCCGACTCTAGGGTTGCGGTGCTCATCCCCGTTTCAAAGCCGAAGAGCTCTAAAAATAACTTGTGACTGACCCAAGGTCACACCAGCAGCTGGGGAGTGGGAAATCAAACCTGGTTCTCCCAGATTACAGTCTGTGCTCCTACCACTACACCAAACTGCACAGCCAATCAAATCGCCAATGGCATATCAGAAACTTTGCTTGGTAAAAGCCCCACCTAGCCCTGCCTACTTTCTAAAAACACTGACACAGAGTGTTTTTCTTTCTGTGTTATACCTCTAAGGATGCCAGTCACAGCTGCTGGCGAAACATCAGGTACTACAATGCCAAGACCACAGCCATACAGCCCGGAAAATCCACAGCAGCTAATTTCTAAAAACACTCGGTGGGCACCAGAAAAGGCAACATGTTTGGGACCCCTGATTTAGATACCACCAAATTATGTAAACACAAGCCCCCAAACGGTCAATCTCAGGCATGGAGTAAATGAATGCAGCTTAACTATTTCATAAACCACTCAAGTGGGTGACCATCACCACATCCTGCCGTACTGAATCCCGTAAGTTAATTATGTGTTGCGTGTGACAAGGTACTTAACTTTGGTCTCTCCCAAATTTAACTGGGTAATCCCAAATTACAGTATTATGGGAGGGAAAACAGGTAACCATATCAGTAACAAAAGAGACACTTTTCTCAGTCAAGGTCATTTAGCTTTCTGAGAGGTTAAAGTTGCCCTGTCAGAGAGGAGATGGTTTTATTGGCACAGTATTAATAGACATCCATGTTATGACTTCGATTACCTTGTAGGTCTGCTTTCCTTCCTCCATTTAATGATATAAAGGTAAACGAATCTTGCAGGAAATCAATGAAGATTTCATTTTACCTCTGATCGTAATGTCAGCTTTCAGACAATGTGTAAATAAAACCTTATGAGACAGTCTACACTACCGGAAAAAGAGGCTCCTAAAAATGGTGGACAACGACTTGGATCCAGCCAGCCTGTGTACTCACTCACCCAATCCCTATCCATGTTACAGATCCCATCCCATGTAGCTTTTATCCATGCAAGCCTCATGAAATCAATTATAGTCTTTTTGCCACATTCTGGGCATGAAGCAGGGGTCACTAGGGGTGTGGGGAGGTAGTTGTGAATTTCCTGCATTGTGCAGGGGGTTGGACTAGATGACCCTCAAGGTCTCTTCCAACTCTATGATTCCATGGTGGTCAAAGTGGACCTGTCCTTCCTTTTTCAGTACTGGAAAAGCTGGCTGGATCCAAGCCAGCTACTCTCAGACAAGAATTTCCATGGATATATTACTAACATGTTAACACCGGTTCTTCTAAGTCAGTTACCATGGAAGAGTAAATAGAAGACACTGGGGTGGATCCTACACATTCCACTGGACAAAGTTTATTTATGTGCTAAAATAGTTGTACCCTACCTTTCCTTTTGGGCTTTGGTCTTCCTCCAGTCTAAAGAGCCCTCCTCCAAATTAAAGCAAGTATTTAAAGTTAAGTTGGAGGGATGGTTGGATCCAAACCACCATAGTCTGAATTAAAATAGTCTGACGCATAAAATATGGGAAAGTATGATGCCGTTCAAGTGTATGCGTATTAGGCTTTAAGCTGGTAAGCCCTAAGAAGATGTTTTCATCACCGCATGTACATCCAAAGGTGTACCCACCTGGAGCAGTGCCCTTTTACAACCAGGCATAGGTTCTAAACAGTAGAACGCTTGACTTCATAGAACATTTGACATCAATCCAATCATCCATTGTCAACTGATGAAACAAGTAGCCAATCTTCAAGGAATTGTACAAGGGGGATTAATTCCCCTTCCCCATCTCCTTCAAGGCCCATCAGAAGCTCGTTAAAGCTTGCCATTCAATGAAGCTGTTATGGCAACAGGAATAGCAGCCAAACTCTCACCAGATTCCGCGAGAGTTCAGAAACCATTTCTGATGCCTTGAGCAATCTCATTGGAAGAAACTTCAAATTCCATTGTGGAATCTCAGTGGAGAAGTCAGTAATCTCTGGTCCTTTTGTCTGATGCTTGGACAAGGGAACTAACCTCTTTGCAGGGGACCCACAGCCCAACAATAAGATGCCTTGCTATCTAATGAGCCCATGAAAATGCCATCTAAACACTTGTGAGGCATCCAGATGGGCACCTGATGACACGTATGGATGCACAGATTGAGATTCGGCACAGTGGACTGCGGGTAGGACTACGATCCAGGGAGACCCAGGTTTGAACCCCCACTTCTACCAAGGATGCTCACTGGGTGACTTTGGGCCTGTCCAGGACTCTCAGCCTGGCTTACCTCACTGGTCTGTTATTGTAGGAAAATGAAGGAGGGGGAGAATAATGTTCCAAGCTATTTTGAGTCCTAATTGGGAAGAAAAGTGGGGTATAAATAAATCAATGCAAAATGTACAGATTTATTCCTTTTGGGTTCCCCCCCAATATGGAGGCCATGGGGGGAAATAAATGAAATATGCAGAAAAATATTATTTAAAGTATTTATGTGCCCATCTTTGTTGTCATCAGGTCTGTCTGATGCTTGATACAAAACTGAGAGGTTCTCTGCACAGGCAGAACATTTTCTTACTTTAGAAAAGAGAAGAAGAAGATATTGGATTTATACCCCGCCGTTCACTACCCAAAGGAGTCTCAGAGCGGCTTACAATCTCCTTTCCCTTCCCCTCCCCACAACAGCCACCCTGTGAGGTAGGTGGGGCTGAGAGAGCTCTGACAGAAACTGCTCTTTTTCAAGAACAGCTGTGCCAGAACTATGGCTTGCCCAAGGTCATCCAGCAGGTGCAAATGGAGGAGTGGGGAATCAAACCCGGTTCTCCCAGATTAGAGTCCGCGCACTTAACCACTACACCAAACTGGCTCTTACTGGCTTTAGAGATAGATAGAGATGGGTAGCCATATTAAGGCTGTCTGGAGCAGTAGAAAAGAGTAAGAGTCCAGTAGCACCTTAAAGACTGACAAAATTTGTGACAGCTATGAGCTTTTGAGAGTCACTGCTCATTTTGTCTTGATAACAAAGCTCAAGACAATGCATCCACAGAGACTGAATAAAGACCTAGGTTTTCTGTCTCATTACCAATGCTGGTTTTTCCATGCCTACACCTAATCCAATCACATCTTCTATTGTCATTTGCCTGCTAATGTCATTCGGCATCTGAAATAATTCCACTTCCCAATATATAGGACAGATGGACTCACATTCTACCTGTATCTGAAGGACTGAGCATGGACTCACAAAAGCTCATATCCTACCACAAAATGTCTTGAAGGTGCTATTGGACTCTTACTCTTTTCTAGTTCTCTCTCCTTGTGCACGGTCCCCTTTTCATTATCTACACACAAACCAGGACTTTGCCATTGGCAGTACCAATCTGTCTGGCCAATTGATCACCTTGTCAAGCATACCCTGAACTAGCTCTTTACCCATTGACTCCTTTGCAAAACTGGAATGAAGCATTCACATGTGTTGACCGAACACCTCTCTTTTCAGCCTTCTGTTACGGTTATGATGTTTGCCTGCCTGAATATATTATTAGAGCTTTTTTGTCCTGCTTGTACTACAAGCTGTAGTACAAACTTTTTTTAAAGAAATGACAAGCCTGCAGAAAAAAGCTATACAATCTGCAGTTCTTCCTTTCCCCTGAGAACTGGCTGCATTTTTAAAAGCATTAACAGGCCTACGCAAACTCACTTAATGGAACCACGCTGCTGTCTCCAGTAACCTTTGGAAAGTTATTGACAAACGCTAATAGTGACAGTCATAAAATGTGAAGTGTTGTTTGGAGTTGAGTGGAGTATCCCCCCTCTTCTTTTCTGCTTGGAAAAAAGAATATCAGGTTTCCTCTTGCAAATAAAATTTGAGCCCCATGTGTTCTAACTTTCTGCCCCCTATCCACCTACTCATGAAGCATGCCAACAGCAGAGATTCCCCCAGGGAATAATTTCTGACCTAATGTAATTTTCAGAAAAAGACACTGACTTTTTCTCTCATGCAAATAAATGTCTTTGAAGCAGGAATCCAAAGCTTGTTAATGAACATCTTGGGAAAGACAAAGGATTTGCTCTTAAGACAGAAGACATCACTTTTCTTGCATTTCCCTACATAAATCACTGTAGCTCACAGACACCTAAAGAAATATATTTTGACTGGGAAATCAGCACAGGTGCACCCTATCAAAAGCCGTCCCTGGAAATGGGACTTGGATAGAAAAAATGACTGGGAGGGGGGAGTATGAAATGGCTCTGGACCACAGACAATCAGCAGAGTGATTCCCAACATGATCGTCTGGCTTTGTCTGCAGTTCAGTAATCTGATCACCTTCACGGATGCACCGCTAAGTGGCTTTGGCAACATGACGCTATCTACCGGACCCTGCACGACAATTCCAGAGCCAAACAGTGAGACATACCGAAACACGGCAAGACAATTTAGAAGTCTTCCGGAGGGAAGGTGTGTTGCGCGGTGCGAGCGTAGGACAGCCTGTGAGCCTGCAGAAAGCAGTAGTCAGCCACCAGGACTGTTTCAGCCACTCCAACTCACCAGCCACTCTTCAGCACTCCACAGCAAAGACAGCTCTGTATAGCACCACACAAGACAGTCCTGTAGTAAACTATATACAGAATTTATTTACAATATTTACAGTCCTCAGACAAAGTGCTCCGCCAGTCACCATCACGAGAGAGAAGAATACACAGGGCAGCACTTGTACACTTATATACAGTACAGTATCCAATCAGCTAAGTGCTGACTCATTGTCACTGACCTCACTCCTTATCAGGACTTAACCGGTCAGGACCAGTTTCCAGCAGCTTGCCTGCTGACAGTTAGATCATCATGATCTGACAGCTGGATATTAATATCCGACAAGGTGATTCCCCTCCCAATCACTGGCAGAGGTTGCCTGCCAAAATACGGTTTAAGGGAAGCAGGAATTCCCCACCACTCCGTCTCCTTTATAGCTGCCTCTTCCTTTGGGCAGCTTAGAACACCTCATGAGGCACTCCCAGCTAGGGTCCCCGGGTCCCCTCATCACTCTGCCGATTGGCTCCATTGTGTTTTCCCCTCTTCTCTTTTGTCACTGCTATCATTTATATTTGTTGGATACTGTAACTCTGCATGCAAGTGGATCTGGGAGGGAAAGGGTTAGGAGAATTCTCTCAATGGGGTACACTGGAGAGTTGGCCCCATCCTCTCCTGGGTTAGATGCTGAGCCTCTCTGGCCCTTGCTGGCCTTCTGTGTTTCAACTTATATAGGACCTCTCTTCTTCTTCTCTGTCTTACCTGGGCTTTGCGCTGTAGCAGAGTTAACCTTTTTGAAGTTCGTCTGTTCACAATAAGTCAAATGTACCTACATGAAGATGTCATGTAAAATGTGCTTCTATTTCTGTAAGTAAAATTTCTTTCTTTCATTCCCACTGGAGTCAGATAATCTCCACAATTTGTTTGAACAACATTTTTTCTTAACTGGGAAACATGGCGGATCAGAGATACTACGTAAAGCTCCTGTGATTCCAAGGCAAATGATTTTTTCCCCATTTAACCCAATAATACTGTCCCCCATTACTGCAAATATAAGGCTTAGAAAAGTAGCATAATCTTCTGATGCTACAGGACTTCATGGATGATCATAATACTTGAAGCATCTATGTTGCTCTTTCAGCATAATTTTACACTTATGCTTGCAACATAGGGAGCGGTGGCGCAGGCGGTAAGTGAAGCCTGCATTACATCTGGCTGAGTAGCTTTGGCTGTTCGAGCCCCACCGCGGCCGGAGTGAGCTCCCGGCCCTATGTCCCAGCTCCCGCCCACCCAGCGGCTCGAAAGCCCGTTAAAGGGCAAATAGACAAATTGGGTACCTGCTCTTAGAGCGGGGGGGGGGGCACCCGTCCCTTGTGGTGTAGTGGCGGCGACTTGAGCGAGAGACGAGCGGCAGCGGCGGAGAAGCATGGCGGCGGCTGGCGAGCGAGAGGAGGCTGGGCTGACAGACGTGGAGGCGGGGCGACGCGACAGGCCGGAGCCTGATGGACAGAGGCCGACAGCGAGCATGTGCGGACGTGCGCCCGGCCCAGACTCGAAGGTGTCGCAACAGCCAGGAAGTCATAAATCAAGACCAGCGCCAGGAGGACGTCGCCCGCAGACAACAGGAAAAAAACAACTCGCTACAAAAAGGGTGCCTGGTAGGTTAGTCACCCCCCCCCCTGTATGTGGCCCTAGGTTAGGACTTGTACTGATTAAATATGTGAACTGCTCAGAGCCCTAAGGGGGTGAGCGGTATACAAATTGAAAAATAAAAAATAAAATAAAATAAACATCTCTGTAAGGTAGGACAGTATTATCTCTAACAAATTGTAGATGAAATAATGGTCTTAGAATCATAGAATCACACAGTTGGAAAGGGCCTCTGGGGTCATCTAGTCCAACCCCCTGCAAATGCAGGAAATTCACAACTACCTCCCCTCCACACACCCAGTGACCCCTGCACCATGCCCAGAAGATGGCAAAAAAACCTCCAGGATCCCTGGCCAAACCGGTCTGGAGAAAAATGCTTCCTGACCCCAAAGCGGTGATCAGCATTTCCCTGGCCTTGTAAGAAAGGGCCACAAGAACTAAGCACTGATGCAACCCTCCCTGGCCTCCCTCTCATGATCTTGGGACACCTGTAAAGAATAACACATTTATTGTGGCGTGTGCTTTCATGAGCCAGGGACCACAACGTCAGTTGCACAAAAGGGGTTAGGGCTGAAACTGGCTTGGCTAAGGCTACCCAGTGATTTTAATGGCAGGGACAAAATCTTAACTTGGGACTCCCCGTTTCACAGCTCTGTTTTAGCCACTGTGCTCTTCGAGCTCCCCAGTATGAACCAACTCCACTGGGTTGTTTTGTTGCAAGGATGACATACAGGAAATGCTTTAGAGGTCTGTACACAAATGCTAATTTATTTAGAAAACTGCGTACACTGCCTCTCCAGACCTGCCTTGAACCAATAAGAACATAAGAGACGCCAGTGTTGGATCAGGCCAAAGGCCCATCCAGTCCAACACTCTGTCACACAGTGGCCAAAAATACCAGGTGCCATCAGGAGGTCCAGCAGTGGGGCCAGGACAGAAGAAGTACTTCCTTTTATCCGTTCTAACCCGACCGCTCAGCAATTTCATGGAGTGCCCACGGGTTCTTGTATTGTGAGAAAGGGAGAAAAGTACCTCTTTCTTTACCTGCTCTTTCCCATGCATAATCTTATAAACCTCGATCATGTCACCCCTCAGTCGTCTTTTCTCCAAGCTAAAGAGCCCTAAGCGCTTTAACCTTTCCTCATAGGGAAAGTGTTCCAACCCTTTTATCATTCGAGTTGCCCTTTTCTGCACTTTTTCCAAAGCTATAATATCCTTTTTAAGGTGTGGTGACCAGAATTGCACACAGTATTCCAGATGAGGTCGCACCATTGATTTATATAGCGGCATTATGATATTGGCTGATCTGTTTACAATACCCTTCCTAATAATCCCCAGCATAGCATTGGCCTTCTTTATTGCAGTCACACACTGTCTCGACATTTTCAGTGAGTTATCCACTACAACTCCAAGATCTCTCTCTTGCTCAGTCTCTGCCAGTTCAGACCCCATCAATGTGTATTTATATTTAGGATTTTTGGCTCCAATGTGCATCACCTTGCACTTGGCCACATTGAACCCCATTTGCCATGTTGATGCCCACTCGCCCATCTTTGACAGATCCCTTTGGAGTGCCTCACAATCCTCACTGGTTTTCACCACCCTGAACAACTTTGTATCATCCGCAAATTTAGCCACTTCACTGCTTACTCCCAACTCCAAATCATTAATGAACAAGTTAAAAAGCAGTGGACCAAGTACTGATCCCTGCGGTACCCCACTGCTTACCCCCCTCCACTGAGAGAACTGCCCATTTATACTCACTCTCTGTTTTCTATTAATTAGCCAGTTTTTGATCCATAAAAGGACTTGTCCTTTTATCCCATGATTTTTGAGCTTACTTAGGAGCCTTTGATGAGGAACTTTATCAAAAGCTTTCTGGAAGTCAAGATAAACAATATCTATTGGGTCCCCCTTGTCCACATGTTTGTTCACCCCCTCAAAGAACATTAACAGGTTAGTGAGACAAGATCTTCCCTTACAGAACCCATGCTGAGTCTGCCTCAATAGGTTTTGTTCATCTATGTGCCTACTAATTCTTTCCTTAATAATGGTTTCCACCAATTTACCCGGTATCGACGTCAGACTGACTGGCCTGTAATTTCCCGGATCTCCTCTGGAACCCTTTTTAAAGATGGGAGTGACATTAGCTACCTTCCAGTCCTCAGGAATGGAGGCAGATTTTAAGGAAAGATTACATATTTTTGTCAGGAGATCCACAAGTTCACATTTGAGTTCTTTCAGAACTCTCGGATGTATGCCATCTGGGCCTGGTGATTTATCAGTTTTTAAGTTGTCTATCAGTTTTAGGACCTCCTCTCTCATCACCTCAATCTGGCTCAGGTCTTTCAACACCCCTCCCGAAATCAGCGGTTCTGGAGTGGGCAAGCACTTCTCATCTTCCACAGTGAAGACAGAGGCAAAAAATGCATTTAGCTTCTCAGCCATTTCCCTATCATCCTTCAGTACTCCTTTTACCCCTTGGTCATCCAAGGGCCCCACTGCCTCCCTGGCTGGTTTCCTGCTCCTAATGTATTATAAATAGAACAGTAAAATAGAACAGATCCAAGGCACTAAAAAAACAACAACCCATGCCATTAAAAACAAGACAAGGCAATAAAACAAAAACAAAACAAGTGAAGGCATAAAAGAACATAACACAAAAACTTGATATTGATAAAAGACTTCTCAGGCTAGGAGCCAACCATAAAATGGCTTAAAAAAAGATGGAACCCTTTAATGAAGCACTGGAGCCTAAAGGAAATTAAGGTAGGCACTGGGTGAGCCTCCAGGGGAAGGGCATTCCAAAGGCAAGGTGCCACCACTGAAAAAGCCCTGTTTGCGCTGGCCATCCATGTCACCTCCGCAAGTGAGAAGAGGATCTCCACTGGCCAGCTAGGTCATGATGATAGGAACACTAAGCATTATGAACAGTCCTGAGCAAATTATTTAATAATATATCAAGCTTCTAGGAAGTCTGCTGTGGTGGAAATATCCCTTTGCAGTAGGCAAATGCCAGCTTCTTTTGGACAAGAAATTGGAGTTCCGAATTATGGTTTCTATTTTTATTCCCAAAAAACGCAGTGGCTGCCAAAGAGCTGAGCAGGCCTGTCGTCAAACGCAAATGGAAAGATGGAAAAAAACATTACTCATTTCTCTTGAGCAGCATTGTCTGAAAGGGGAAACAGGAATTCCTCGCTGCACCGTGCTGCTTTCACTCTGCCATGCGGTGCGATACACAGTGTCACACATCAGCTGAGAGCTGTAATTGCCGGCATTCTCAGAGTTGACAAAAGATGTCAACTGTGATTAAGATAATGCATCCAGTTTTTGTATAGCAATTTCCAAGAGACTCTTTCTAAAATACATATTACAGAGTTTTGCTAATACACGGCTCACAAGCCGGTGGCAGCGGCGGCGGCGGCGGCGGGGGGTTTAGACTCTGAGATTTGCAAGTGAGAGAGAATACTTCTAAACAGAACTATTCCAACTTGAGATATGCAAGTACTTATATTAAAAAACTAATTAAAATTTCCTCCCCAAAATCATGTGCTGTTTGATTAACTGGGGGCACCGTTTTAATTACACAGTTTAAAATTGAATAACCTGGCTGTACAGTGCAGCTTTAATGATAGTGATTAGGTGTTGGAGTAGGAGCTGGAAAACCCAGTTTCAAATCCTCACTTTCCCTTGAGAGCTTTCTGGGTGACCTTGGGCCACTCACACACTTTAGGCCTGACCTACCTCACAGGGTTATTGTGAGGATAAAACAGAGAGTGATTAAATGTGGATTTTGCTGCTAGAGGATGTTGTAAGGGCCAGAGGAATAAACAGCTTTCAAAGGGGATTAGATAGAGTCATGGAGGAAAAGTCTGTCGATGGCTACTAGCCATTGTGGCTGAGGGGAACCTCCACATTCAGAGGTACAAAGCCTCTGAATCCCAGAACCAGGAGGCAACATCAGGGAAAGGCCTTGGCCTCTATACCTTGTTGTTGGCCCTCCAGAGGAACTGGCTGGCCCCTGTGTGAGACAGGATGTTGGACTAGATGGACCACTGGTCTGATCCAGCAGGGCTCTTCTGATGTTCTTAAGGGGAAAAGAAATGAAAAGAAGAAGGATGGGGGATAGAAACATGTTCCTTTTGCGTGTCAAGGGGTGGTGGTGGTGTTCTGTTTGTCCCAGTCCCAAAATTTGTTACAAACTGTTCCTGCCGAAAGGGGTTTCAAGCAAAACCCCCTGAACTTCCATCAGCAAGGTGCCCCCCCCCCAAAAAAAAACCCCCCTTGGTGCTATTAACATTTGCCATGTGCCATTTCCAACTTTTAGATCAATATTAGCACTACAAAAGGTTTCAAGACAGGTGTTTTTGTTCTGTGCTGCATATGTAGTTTGAGGGAAAATTTCTCTTGGGAAACTTTATTTGAATGGGAGGAGGAGAAACATGAAGAGGCAAATTCCCCAAGAGGCACAGCCTGTTCCAAGATAGGAAAAGGAAGAGGAAAAGCAGCATTCCCAAACGGGGCCTGCTCCAGGATCAGGCTGGGCCAAGCCACTGCTAAAGGCGCCAGCTATTGGTCTACCATGAAAGGGCCCAGGGGAGGGGAGATCAATTTTTTTAATTTATTACTGTCGCACCAACCACACTGGAGGGCACTGTTTCGATCTTCTCACACACCAACGGCTCAGGTCACCTCTGCATTCCCAATGACAGGGACTCTCCACTGGCAATGTTTTTCTACCCATGCAATCCTGCTTAGTCTATTTAGGTTGGCATCAGAATCTATGCCCTGCCTATCCCCTTCTTCTGAAAGGGGACAGAAGCCAGAAGAAGGGACTTCTTTGTGGTGGCACCTTGGCTCTGGAATGCCCTCCCCAGTTGCTGACTTCGCACCCGATTGGCTGGCCTTTGAGCACAGGATGAAAGCTGCTTTTATAGTTGCTCAGCCACCTGGTTACATTTTTGCTGAATTCCTCCTTTCTCCTCAGCTGGTCATTGATGGCTGAACGGTTTTCTTGCTTTTAGGGTTGTCGCTCTTGCTTTATGCTCCTTATTTTAAATGATGGATGCCATTGTTAGACAGCATCGGAACCTGCCGTGAACATTATTTTATTTATTTAGGCCTCGATCAACCGCTTTGCTCCCCAGTCGGGACCCAAAGAAGCTTACAGCATTATTCTCTCCCCTCAGTTTTAGACTAACAACCACCCTGTGAGGTAGGTTAGGCTGAGAATGAGCAGCATTCCCTAGGTCACCCTGCAAGGCATCCATGGCAGAGTGGCGATCCAAAGCTAGTCCGACACTCTAACCCCAACGTGTTTGAGCCTGCAGGCACCTTTGGAATTCTGACACGATGGCTCCGTAGGCACAGCAACAAAATGGCTGCCACGGGAGGCAGAGCCAGCCACAGACACATCACCGCAGCTTAACTGCAGTAACACAGCGCAGGTCCTCGTGCCCTGGGGGCAGCTGCTGCCAGAGGAATGTTTTTTAAAAATCTCTAAAGGCCAATCCCAGGTCTCGCTGGGCAACTGCCTTACCTGGCCCTGCTAGGGATGCCAGCCTCCAGGTGGGAACCTGGGGATCCCCTGGAATTATATAGCTCATCCCCTGGAATTAAAACTCTGGGGAAACAGCATGAAGGGCACATGTGCTTTCCAGAGGAGAACATTACAAAGTCTCCATGACTCCAATCTAGATAAGTTGAGTCAAACTGACCAAGAGGCTACCAGCACCGTTTTATACTGGCTGAAAGTTCTGAACTACCTTGAAGGGCGCATAAAGTGCACGATGCTATTCTAATGCTCAAGTCACCTAAGCAGGAATGTGGGCGGCTAAAGTTTTGTTCTAGTAATAGAAGCACCTGATGAAGCTGTAGATCAGCTCCCCTGGAGAAAAGGAATGCTTTGGCAAGGCGGGATACAAATTGAAAATAATAAATAAATAATAAATAATTAGAGGGTAGATTCGATGGCATTCTATCCCACTGAGGTCCCTTTCCTGTCTAGGTTTCACAACCTGGATTTGGCAACCTTACCCCTCCATCACCTGCTGGGGTTGCCAACCTCCAGGTGGTACCTGGAGACCGTCCACTTTTACCCTTAATCTCCAGGTGACAAAAATCAGTTCTCCTGTACAAAATGGCTGCTTTGGAGGGTGGACTGTATGGAATTATACCCTGCTCCAGCCCCAAACCCTGCCCTTCCCAGGCTCCACCCCCAAATCTCCAGGTATTTCCCATCCCCGAGCTGGCTACCCTACAGTGGCCAGTGGGGACCTGGGAACCCTAGGCCCTGCCCACTTCCTAAAAACATGTGGCAGGCACTAATAAGGCAGCCACGGGCACCATGTTGGAGACCCTTGCTGTACCATGTTGACAATTGGCTCACCAAGGAACATTTTCTGTTGGGAGTTTTCCTAAAAACACTTGGCAGATGCCAGCAAAGGTGTCGGTGGGTGCCATAGAACCAGGGCTATTTTTGAGCAGGGACGCACAGGAACGGAGTTCCAGCTGGCTCCCGAGTTGGCCACGCCCAGCAGGAACTCATTAGCATAATAGGCCACACCCAACAGCAGAAACCCATTAGGATGGGCTACATAAGGGGTGTGTAGCCTAACATGCAAAGGGGTCCTGCTACAAAAAAAGCCCTGGGTTTTGACAACAAACAAGGTAAATAGAATAAGAAGCAAAAGGTGGGTGTGGCCGGATGACCACACTTCTGGTAATGCATGGGGTGTGGCCTAATATGCTAATGAGCCACTATCTCGGGGTGTGACCTAATATGCTAATGAGTTTCTGCTGTTGGGTGTGGCCTATTATGCTAATGAGTTCCTGCTTGGCTTTTTCTACAAAAAAGCACCCTGCATAGACCAATTTCTATGCTCCTTGTGAAGGAGGGAGAGCTCTGCCTGGTTGGCCAGTGACAGCAACAAGAATGCTACCTGGCGTGGAATGTTCTCTAAATACTCCAAAACCGTTTCCAAAGATCTCCCACTATTCTTCTTTTCCTCTACCAAAAAATTATGTCAAAATTAAAGGTCAATTTTCAGGAAACATCCAGAATTTACCCATAGATGTTGTTTAATCAATCTGCTATAACCCTGATGATTAGTCAACTAAAATGTCTTTAATTGAATGACAGCCCTATTTAAAACATGTTCCAATAACTGTAACATAAGTCTGGAGGGACATGTTGTTCCAGGAAGGGAACTTCTTATGCGTGTGGAAGGGAATCTGATAAAGTAAGATCTACAAGCACAGGCTCTGTGAGAGGGAAGGGCATAATATGAAACAGATTCAACATTGCTCCCAACAAAACCAGCGTACATACAGATCATAAATGGTTTAGCAAACAAAAAAAATGATTTGCTATGCATTGCAAATTAGATAATAAAAACTACCGGGCAGCTCCAAGTAAATTATGCCATTTCTTTATAGCCTCAGTCAGCATCATAAATAACTTTTAAATCGGATACTGTGTTTACCGCCCGGCAACATATTTCTTTCCCTGTGATTAGGACGAGATGGTACATCACATAATTTAATGATCAAACTCTTTCGTGCCAGAAGTCATGATGTAAGAATTGCTCTGAAGGCTACTGCAGGCCACAGACAGAATCGGGGGACGAAGCAAATAATGGTTTCAGGCAACCTTGCTGCTGTACACAGATGGTGTCCGGGGCTCCGGGTGCCAGCCCAACCATCAATGATTTGATCAGAAGTGGGGTTTTCCCCTCCACAAGGCATCTAAGGGGTCAGCATTTTGCAAACATGACACTCCTAATATTGCTGAAAGCTAATTAACTGCAATAGATCTCTCCAGCTTGCACAGCAATTTTGTATTTTGAGTAATAGATTTAATTAAGGTAAAAACAATATAACATAAGGGGTCTCTCTCTCCCTCTTGCGTCCGTGCATTGAGTGAAAGAACGGCCAGTTTACATGCACCATGCAAAGATGTATCATAATATATATCCACTTGGTTGAGAAGAAGTAACCCCAAACCATGCGGTTAACAAGCCCAGAACAAACCCTGGACTTGCATGTCCCCCTCTCCTCCCTTTCCTTGTGTGTTCCAATCCCCTCCTTCCCTGCCTTGTTTGCAGAAAACCATAAGCCATTACCTCCAACTGGCAAACTGCTGGCCTGGTGGGCAGTCGTAAGCTGAATGGCAAACCACAATCAGACTATCCAAGCACAAACTGCAATTTGCTAGTTTGTATGGTGCGGCAAGCTACGGTTTGGTGCAAACCAGGAAAAGAGGCAGCAATCATGCCCAAGGTTTGTTCTGCAGTTCATTCACACAGCCACAAACCATGTAGCGTTGCCAAGTTGAAAAATGTCCTTACCCGGGGACTCCCGGTCCGCGGCTGGAGCGTGTGCGCGCCGCATGCACATCACCAGGAAGTGACGTTATGACACTGGGCACGCTGGGGGCGGGGCCACGGCCATCCGAGGGAAAACCATAGAGTTTTCCCTTGGATGACCGTGGCCCCACCCCCAGCGTGCCCGGTGCCATAACGTCACTTCCTGGTGACGCACACGCCGGGGTGGGGTTCCCCCCGGGGCCTGATCCGCCGGCAGCGGGGAACGGGCCTCTGGGGCGGGGGTTTGCCCGCCCCCGGGGGGACTTGGCAAGCCTAAAACCATGGCTAGCTTCCAACTAAGTCACAATCATATATAAGCCTAAGAACCTCTTGGGTCACACTTGAGCGTGACCAAGAAACATGTGAAAAGAGAGGAATGGGACAAGTAATGCAAAGCAAGAGGAAGCTGGACACGCCTGGTTCTCCTTTGCAACAGTTCACAATTGTTTTCTTGGACGGCCCTAGAGAGTCTCATGCTCGAATCCACATTGCTTAGGTCAGAACTACATGGTACTTTGCGTGCAGTTCCATGATTG
Organism: Gekko japonicus; assembly: GCF_001447785.1. NCBI lineage: Eukaryota > Metazoa > Chordata > Lepidosauria > Squamata > Gekkonidae > Gekko > Gekko japonicus. The sequence goes on from NW_015175369.1 coordinate 530,476, forward strand.
TTTTCCCCCTGTGATCTTTTATTTCAGGACACAGTGCAAGACTCTGATCCACAGCACTTGGGGATAGCAAACCGTACCCTGTTACAAACACGTCTGGGACCATGCAAAATCCTCCTGGGTGTTGAAGGCTGCCTGTCATCAACTAGTTAGCTATCCCTGACCTCAAAAATAAAAGAAAACCTTGGCCATTGACTTCAAAGGGCAAAGCAAAGTCTACAAATAATTGCTCGTAGGGTGCCATTATATATAAACACATACATCAGTGTAGGAATGTGTCCTACTTGCTAGCTTTTCTTCCAGTTTCATCACATCCTCTCAGCGAGAAGTCCCCCCCCCCTCCTCAAACTTGCAAATGCATTTTTCTTAAAAAAGCAACTCCCGGATGTCTGTCACTTACTGACTGGGGTTAACCATCTATCCACCTCTCTCTAAGTTGGTTCTATCACAGTAAGAGGGACTAAAAGCCGGTGTGGTGTACTTGGGTAGAATGTCCGTCTAGGACCCACGGGGTTCAAATCCCTGCATCGCCACGGAAACTTGCTGGGCCAGTCACAAACACTCAGCCTATCCTACCTCACAGGGTTGTTGTGAAGGCAAAAATGGAGGAGAGGAGAATATTGTAAGCTGCTTTGGGTCCCTACTGGGGAAAAAGGTGGGGTAGGAAGGAAGTAAATAAATAGAAAAAAAGAATCCAGGGCAGGCCAGATAAAGAGTGTGACTATGCAGATGAAGGGGTGGGTCTATGGAGATGAAGGAACAGGAAAGAAACAGGTGGATTCCTTAATTAGTGTGTGTGGGGGGGTCTGTGCAGTGATTTTTTTGTGGGGGGGAAGTATCAGGACTCATATATAAGGTTGAACAAAGTTCAAGCCCAGTGGCACCTTTAAGATCAACAAAGTTTTAGCTTTCATCTGCAAGCACACTTCGTCAGATACCACCATATATAAGATATACCATATATAGGGTTTGTGCTGATTTCCACCAATTCCACCCTCCAGGCTTGGGAGAGGGTACCGTCTCTCAAAAAAACTACCATCAAGTACCATCACAAAAAAAGCCCCGGGGTCTGTGGTTTCACTGTCTTCCATATACATTGAACAACTGAGATTTATTCTTATCAAGATTTCACACAGGCCGTTTTCAGTGCTTACCAGCATCTTCATTGCTGTGGGTTGGTGCATGTGAAACACAGAGAAAGGTGGCTTTTAATATGTTTCTGTCAGCTTCTTAAAGCGATGGATGGCCATGCAAGGAGGTGGATTTGTAACAGCATTTCAGTTTTCCTATGCGCTATGGCAGTGTTTTTCATGCCCCCCATACAGATTTGGAAATGCCTTTACTCTCGTTTAAACCTGTCCCCTTTCTGAACCTTCCTCTTTTCCCATGACTGCAGGCATTGGATACGTGACCACTCCCCTCAATATTCACCATCGCTGGTGCAGCTGACGGGTCAATGTCACCTATGCCGCATCAAGTTTTTTGTTTTTGTTTTTAAATTATCCCTATGCTCAGCAGTGATACACAGATACATCATGAAGGGGAAAAAACCACACTGGTGGGAAATAACAGCGCAGGGTACAGTTTTGATTTACAAAGTCACACAGGAGAGGAGAACTAAACCTAAGCTTCCCATCCTTCATCAAAATTGCCCCCCCGTCCCCCTTGCCAGTGCTCCCGCTAAGCTGTGAAGTCTTGTGAGCAAAAATTCTACTTTGTGAGCTACGGGCATTAAAGTTCTAAGCGAACTATTTGCCTACTGCATAAGATAGTTTGCTCCGGAGCCATCCTTCCTGAGCGAAGACAAAAATGTGTGAGCCAGAGGCTAAAAAACTGTGAGCTAGCTCACACTAACTCAGCTTAGAGGGAACACTGCCCCCTACCAGCCATTACCATTTCCCAACTGTTGGGAAGTTCGATCACAGGTCTCCCGGCACCTTGTCTCATTTTGATCTCACCCACTTGACCATTTATCTGAAGTAGGGTTGCTGGGTGTCCTATTCTGGGGAAGGTTTCCTATTCTAGGTTGGGAAACTCCCGGAGATCTGGGGGCGAAGCCTGTGGAGGACATGGGCCTCAGTGGGGTGCAATGCCACAGAGTCCCCCCTCCAAAGTATTCGTTTTCTCCAGGGGAACTGACCTCCGTAATCTGAAGATGAGCTGTAATTCCAGGACATCTCCAGGCCCCACCTGGAGGATGGCATCCCTAATCTGCAGGCCAGTCAATGTGTTACAACCACTGTAAACTGCTTCACAGGGCTGCCGTCACAGCATTGTAGATAAGAACATAAGAACATAAGAGAAGCCAATGTTGGATCAGGCCAATGGCCCATCTAGTCTAACACTCTGTCACCCAGTGGCCAAAAATACCAGGTGCCATCAGGAGGTCCAGCAGTGGGGCCAGGACACTAGAAGCCCTCCCACTGTTGACCCCCCCCCAAGCACCAAGAATACAGAGCATCACTTGCCCCAGATCTACCTCTCAGCTGTTTGTTGGGCAGACTTATGCAGTCCATTTAAACTTTAATATATACCCTTTAAACTTTAAAGGGACTGCAGAAGTCAGCCCAAGGATCACCCAGGGTGGTGGGGAGCTGAGAGCCACCTTGGCTGTGGCTGACTTCTCTTGCAGCCCAGGCTGTAAGAGAAACCAGGCCAAGATCAGCTGAGTTCGTGGGGAGTTGAGAGCTGTCCGCTGGCACAGCTCTGCACTGCCTTCTCCTGCTGCCCAGTTTAAACCAGGTGGCAGGAAAGGGCAGCCCAGCCAGGATCGCTGTGCCTGTGGGGAGCCAATAACTCCCTGCAGGCGCAGCTCTGTGCTGTTTTCTCCTGATCACTCCCCACCAGCACAGCCAGCCCCAGGATCACAGTGGCATTTTCTTACCGGCATTTTTCAGTTCTGGTCTATTGGACCCGAAAAATTTCAGGATTTCCGAAAAATCCTGGATATGGAATTTTTGGGGAATCCTGAAATTTTGGGGGGTCCAATACAACCAAATCAAAAAATACCTGGAAAAAAACGGCACACCCCTAGTAGCCATGCTTGTCTGTAGCAGCAGAAGACCCTTGCGGAGACCAGGAGCACCTTCAAAACCAACACAATTTGTGGCAGGGTATAAGCTTTCGTGAGTCATGGCTCACTTCTTCGGAACTGAAAAGTGCAAGAGTCCAAGAGCACCTTAAAGACTAACAACATTTGTGGCAGGGTTATCTAAAGAAGTGAGAAGTGACCCATAAAAGCTCATACCGGGCCATACATTTTGTTAGTCTTTAAGGTGCTACTGGACCCTTGCTCTTTTCTACTGCTAAAGTATCTAGGGGAAGCTTATTTTGCTGGCACGTAAGTGGTCTGATGCATTTCTCTCTAGCCTCCTTATACCACAGGCATCCAAATAGAACATGCTTCTATGATCCCTAACCAAAGGTTGCTAAGTAATGGTGGCAAGAATATTAAGCCTTCTCTAGCTGAAATAAGGTGCTCAGAACAGACTTCCCTTCCACTCCCCCCTTCTTTCTCCGCATTCCTCCTGGTCCTCAAAGAAAACTGGTCTTTCGAGATCTTGCCACTGAGTCCCATAGAGCTAAGGCATATGATCAGCACAGTCACATGGTGCACCTTTTGCTGGATTGCACCCCTCCAGAAAACAGATGGGAGATGCACATTTGAATGCTCTTCCCTATCAGACATGTGGCTCCCCACCCACACCGCCCACAGTCTGATGTGGTACAATCCAGCAAGGGTTGTTGCCAGTGTTCCCTCTAAGCTGAGTTAGTATGAGCTAGCTCAGTTTTTTAGCCTCTGGCTCACACATTCTTGTCTTAGCTCAGGGAGGATGGCTCCAGAGCAAACGAATGTATGCAGTCGCCAAATAGCTCGCTCACAACTTTAATGCCAGTAGCTCACAAAGTAGAATTTTTGCTCACAAGACTCCACAGCTTAGAGGGAGCACTGTCAGTTCTTCTAATCATGTTGGCAGGCTCAGAGAAGACATGCACGCCATTAGAACATAAACCCAACCTAACCTACCAGGCCACTGGAGAGAGATACAAGGCAGTAGGCAAGCACATCTCTTATCCCAGGGGCCCACAACCGTGTTGAGCCTGCAGGTGCGTTTGGAATCCTGACATGGCTTGGTGGGCACAGCAACAAAATGGCTGCCACAGGAGGCAGAGTCAGCCACAAAACGATTGCCACAGCTTAGCTCCAGTAGCACGGCATAGATCCTTGTGCTGTGGTGGCAGCTGCTGCCAAAGCAACATCTTAAAAAGATCTGCACAGCCCAAGCAACTCTCCAGTAGTCAATCAGAAGCCTTGCTGGGCAAGAGCCCCACCTGGCCTCACCGATTTCCTAAAAACACTTGGCGGGCACCAGAAAAGGTGTTGGTGGGCACCATGTTGGGGACCCCCTGCTCTATCATGTTGACAATCCACTCAGTGATTATTTTGTGTCTGTCTTTCAACTGGAAAGAACAAAGACTGAGTCCAGTGGCACCTTTAAGACCAACAAAGTTTTACTCACGGTATGAGCTTTCGTGTGCAGGCATACTTCCTAAGATACAGTGAAATAGAATTTCCTCAAGCCCTACATACAGGAAGATGGGGTGGGGGGCCAGCCGTCAGGAAGGGCCATTCAGAGCCAAGATGCATAAGCAGAGCCGAGATTGTATCAAGGCACCGGTAAGATCAAAGATAGGCAGCAAATTAGCACTCAAATGCAAGAGCTAACAAGCAGATGTGAGAAGGAAGCTTGAGTCCGGTGGCACCCCCAAGACCAACCAAGCTCAAACCTGGGTACGTGCAAGAATAGAGAGACTCTCGCATCTGTGTGCTAATTTGCTGCCATTCATTGATCTTACTGGCGCCTTGATACTATCTCAGCTTTACGTACGCAACTTGACTGACTGGACCTTCCTGACGGCTCCCCCCCCCCCCCTGATCTTCCTGTACTTGGGGCTTGAGGAAATTCTGTTTCACTGTATCTGAGGAAGTGTGCCTGCACAAGAAAGCTCACACCTCGAGTAAAACTTTTTTGGTCTTAAAGGTGTCACTGGACTCAAACTTTGTTCTGCTGCTTCAGACCAACAGCTACCCACCTGAATCAATTGAAAACAGCAAGAGTCCAGTAAGATCTTAAAAACTAACAAAATCTGTGACAGGGTATGAGCTTTTGCGAGTCACTGCTCACTTCCTCAAATACAGCTGTATCTGAAGAAGTGAGCATTGAGTCACAAACGCCCCTACCCTGCCACAAATTTCCTTAATCATTAAGGTGCTACGGGACTTACTCTTTTCTACTGCTACAGACAAACACAGCTACCCATCTTGATGTATTTCAACTGTGGGAGATGCTCCAAGTGCCTATACTTTTTTGATCGGAAAGCAGGATTAAAAGAAGGAACAACCACCACCACTACCCAAGACCGGTGCTAAAAGGAGAGTAAAACAGCAATAAGTCTTTTCCCGAGTCACTGGAAGGAGGCACTGGGGTTTTCTTTCACCTCTGAATGATGCAGAGTAAATTCTTCCAGCCACTACCACAGAAGTATCACTTCCCATCTCCTCAAGGAGTTCTGGCTGTAAACGCAGAGATGAACTTCCCCCACCAACAGATTTTTTTTCTTTTTCTTTTGGTTGGTATTGCCTACACGATTGACTGACAGGCTAACGATCAAACACCCACACAAACCCATGAAAACGTACTGTGTCTATAGAAAAGTGGGTGGGGGGGGGAAATGGAGATCGGGGAAAGAAAAACGCTTGCCGAGAAATGTATTGTGTGGTTCCAAACAAATAATGAGCACTTAGTAAAACAATTATTTCTCTCACTTTTTTGGAAAGGAGGGATAATAAATACTTAAGCAGGGGGGGAAGGTTGCCCTTAAATAGAGAAGGAACGGAAGTCCAGAATAACAAAAACAGAGTATTGAAATCAATCCACAGCGAATGCTATGGTCATCTTTGGGGGGGGGGGGGGGGAAAAATATTTGCAACTAGTTACAGAACATCTATCAGAACTTGACATAAATAAGGATCGGGAGCTGCCTCACGCAGAGATAGCCGCCAGTGGTTCTACGCCGCCCCGATTCATAAAGCTGCTAATGCATTATATAGTATTACCAAAATGGCCCTGTGTTTCCATCTTTGGGGGAAGATAATTAATATAAACGCTGAGGTTGGTCCCGACAAGACTTACCAAATATCTCCTCCTCCCTTCCTTGACTGCAGAATTGAGGGGTCAGACAATAAACGTCGGGAATAATTTATTTTTTAAAATTTATTTCCTGCTTTTCTCCCTGATCGGGGACCCAAAGCTGCTTTTTACTTCGTACCTCCCTCCACGTCCCTCACAATGACCACCTCGCAAGGGTTGATTAGGCTGAGCGATTGTGATGGGCCCAAGGTCACCTGACAGGCTTCCACGTTTGAGCGAGGGATTCGAACCCAGCATCCCAGGTTCTAGTCTGACATTCTAATCCAGAGATCCCCACAGGGTTCACCAACACCTTTCCAGGCACCCACCAAGTACTTTTAGAAAGTTGGTGGGGCTTCTGATTGGCCACTGGAGATCTGACTGCCTGTTTTTTTTAAAAAAGTCCTTTCAGCACCTGCTGCCACCACAGCACAAGGATCTTCATATATGACTGAAAGTAAGCTGTGTTTACCGCAGGGAAATACTTTTAAGCCATACCTCAGTTATGAAAGGCAGCCCATTAAACAGAGCTTCCGCCTTAAAGGTTGACGAGTGACCTCACTTCCAAACATTGTGTGGCTGGCTCCAGAGGTCGATTCGGGGGGGATCACGGGGGATCGCAGTCCCCCCGGGTGAGGTGCGGGGGCGGGGCACACTACGAAGCCCCGCCCCTGCTTCTGACCGCCCCGCTTCCGGCCCTCATTCAGCCAGGAGGAGGCAGGAGAAGAGGGAGGGTAAGTTGCTTCCTCCCCGCCTCTCCCCACCCCTGCCTGCCTGGGGCCAGGGAGGGCCTTGGCGGGGCTTCCTCACACTCCCGCTGGCCTTGCAGGTCCACCGCCGGGCCCCTGATGCCAGGAAGTGTGGCATATGCTAATGAGTTATGCTAATGAGTTCCCCTAGCTCTTTTTCTACGAAACGACCCCTGGCTGGCTCCACCTCCCACAGCAGGCATTTTGTGGACATTTCACCAACCTTCCTCAGAATTCCAAATGTGCCCCACAGGCTCAAAAGGGTCAGGGACCCCCGTTCTAACCACTACACCACACTAGCCCTCAGAATTCCCTCCTCACATGCTACTATTCAATATGACACCCAGCTGTTAACGCCACATGACAGCATTCAAGATTGGCATCAGAGGTCCTGTTGAGCATGCCTTCGTGCTCTGTGGGTAACATGGCTGACCAGGATAAGCAGGGTCTTTTCTGAAGAGGCACCTCAGTTGTCAAACCCCACCACTGTCCACCTTCCTATTAAATCTTGGGCACCGGGTAAATACATTTCTCTTTGCCCAGGCATTCGGCATTTAACATGTTTCTGAGTAGGAAGCTGTCTCTTCTCGGCTAGCTAGCTGGATCTTATCTAACAGGGTTTTTTATTTGCTGCTCAAGTATACACACTTTTGTCTTCCAGCCTCCTTTCCTGTACTGTATTTTCCTAGCGGCATCTGGGAGGCCCTTGGGGAAACTGGATGCCTGATTAGACGACTCCAACAAGATTGTTCTTACGTGCTCTAACCATGCATATTTCTATAGAGAGAGCAGAGATACATCCTTTGTGATTCTCAATACACAATCACGACCGATGCTGAGAGCCAGTTTGGTGTAGTGGTTAAGTGTGCAGACTCTAATCTGGGAGAACCGGGTTTGATTCCCCACTCCTCCACTTGCACCTGCTGATGTGACCTTGGGTTAGTCACAAGCTCTGGCGCAGCTGTCCTTGAAAAAGAGCAGTTTGTGTCAGAGTTCTCTCAGCCCCACCCACCTCACAGGGTGTCTGTTGTGGGGAGGGGAAGGGAAAAGGAGTTTGTAAGCCGCTCTGAGACACCTTTGGGTAGTGAAGGGCGGGGTATAAATCCAATCTCTTCTTCTTCTTCTTCTTCTAGAAATGACAGGGCTCCAGAAACAATATCTTCTCCCACAGAAGCGCTTCATTCCTGAAGTGTGTGGACCTCGTATAGATACTCAGTGCTGAGAACAAATGCACTCTATATGTGGTCAGGAGCCCATTCATCTCGTTTTACTGTTCCAGCATTGAGCCTCGGCACTCAAGGAAGTCTGGCACAAAGTAAGCCCAGAGACTGTCTTTTAATTTTGGATCCACTGATCCATAATAAGAGGGTGTGATTTTGCATACACACAGCAAGTGCAAAAAGGGCTTTCTCTATCTAGGGAATTCTCTAGCTGTGGAAAACGGCAGCAGGTAGATCTGCTGCCATCAGGATTATTTTCATCATCTTTGCAGCGCAAGGAAAAAAAAAATCAACCTAGGTCTTAATTGGTTGTCCTGTTACGTATTATTATTTTACGGTTCTCCGTTACGCCTGTTTCTGCGCTTAATGTTGGTTTCATAGCCGATTTTGTGTATTTTATTCTGATATAAACTGCCAGGTTCATTAAAGTAATAAAAAGGTGACATATTACAGCTAGGGGAGGAGGGGAGGGAGAGAGAGCTTGTAGAACCCATTTCCACTGCAAGGGACGCTTGAAATAATCACAGGAAATTCTGAGAGGTCTTTCCATTTCACTGTGGAGTAAACACAGCACACACCTACACACACCCAACAACTGGGATTTAGGCTGTAGGAAAAAGTGTGCAACTCCCCCCCCCCATCCTTCCTGGCTGTGTGGCTGTGTCTAACAGCAGCCTGGCGAAAGTGCAGACATTAAGCAAGGAAAGCTTTTTTCCTGGCAAGGAAATAAAGCTTCCCTTCATACTCGGGCGATGTGAGAGCTGCAGCGCACCTCCTTCCTGCACTACCAGGCTAACGGTCAAAGGAGCTTGTGGCTCAGTGGCAGAGCTCCTGCTTGATGCACAGAAGGTCCCAGGTTCAATCCCGGGCACCCCAACGCTAAGGATCTCACGTAGCAGGTGTAGGCAATGACTGTTCTCTATTAAACTCTGGGGAGCAGCAGCTAAGCTGCGTATACTTTACTGAACTGGATGGGTCAAAACTCTGATGTGCCATCAGACAACGCTATAGGGCCAGTTATGCAAACACTTTGAATGCAGGAAGCCCCATCCAGGAAAACCCCCCCCCCGGCACTGCCAGTTAAAAGGATCTCAAGGAGAAAGGTGATTTTCTACTGCCATTCAGAGTAGACGAAACTGAGCTAGACAGGCCAGCAGACTGTATATAAGGCAGCTTCGTAAGAACATAAAAAGAGCCCTGCTGGATCCAATCAGTGGTCAGTCTAGTCCAGCATCCTGGGCCAGCAACAGGGCACAGAGACCAAGGCCTTCATAAGAACATCAGAAGAGCCCTGCTGGATCAGATCAGTGGTCCATCTAGTCCAGCATCTTGTCTCACACAGTGGCCAGCCAGTTCCTCTGGAGGGCCGACAACAGGGCATGGAGGCCAAGGGCTTTCCCTGATGTTGCCTCCTCGCACTGGTATTCAGAGGCTTACTGCCTCTGTATATGGAGGCTTCCTTTACCCACCATGGCTAGCAGCCACTGATGGACCTCTCCTCCTTGAATCTACCTAACCCCCTTTTAAAGTTATCTACACTCACATCCATCATTATCTCTACTAGCAGTGAATTCCATAGTGTAATTACTCACTGAGTAAAGAAGTATTTCCTTTGGTCTGGCCTGTACCTATTGCCCATCAACTTGATTGGTTGCTGCTGAGTTCTAGTATTATGGGTGAGGGAGAAAAAGCTCCCTCTATACATACCAGCCATGCATAATTTTAGAAACTTCTACCATGTCCCCCCTTAGCCACCTTTTCCCATAAACTTTGTAAAGGCCCCAGTCACATGGGCCAGATATCGTGGGGGGGGGAGGCGTGGCTGTTTGCCCCGCAGCGAAATAACGCACGACTGCGCGATCAGGCATCCCCTCGCGGTCCCGTTGAGGTCCCGTGGTTAGGGGGGAGGTGCCGATCACATGACGCGCCAAAGAAGCGGCGCGGCAAACAGGGTTGTGTGTGTGTGTGTGTTTTTAACCTGAAGTATGCGCATGCCCCGTTGGGTGCTTGTGCACATCCCTGGAGACTTCGAGGAAAAAAAACCTTTTTGCAATGGGGCATGGGCGGGCGCCGGATGCCACCGGAAACGCGATCAGGCGCCCGCCCTTGCCCCGCGGTTTCCGGAAACTAGTACCTCCGAGGTACTAGTTTTTAACCACGCATCTTTGGAGGGAAGCCTCAGGTTCGCCACGGGAGCTCTACGCTTCCCAGAAGTGGCGGTGAGATCGCGCCCGGAAAATCCACCTATCTTCTGTCGCAGTAGGGTGGCTACTGCTCCGTGTGACCGCAGCCAAAGTATAGGAAGCCCCAGTTCATGGAGGTGCTATCCTTCCCTGCTGGGGAAACCATGGTATGGGAAACAGCTGTAGCACAGGGCTCCTCTTTCCCACGTTCTCCCAGTGGCACAGGAAGATGCTGTAGCAGTATTGCAGCAAACTGTAGAAAAACTGTAGACAAGCAAAATGCAGGCAAGCTTGTAGAGGCCAAAAATATATCCAAATACAGGACTGGTGCTATGCATTTGATTAGGAGCAGCTCACACAACACAGTGGGCAGACTTTCAAGTTCCCCAGAATTCTCTTTCAAGAAAGAGGGGGGAGAATCACACGTCTGTGGTTCATCAGAGTCATAAAAACGGAGGCCAGGAGGTGCTGCAGACTTAATTAGAAAAGACAGCACAGGATGCAAAGTGGATTCCAAGCGGCACCAAAGGCTACTGGGGCAAAGAAGCCGAAAACAGCTGCTGTCCCTGTAAAAGCCAGCAGTAGTTCGAATCTGTCTCCAGCACTAATTGGAACATGCCGTCCCCCTTTTGTAAGGCAGGGAGCAGAAGGGGGGGAAAGTAAAAAATACACGCACACATGGTAGCCCTTCTATTAACAAAGCCAGGCACAAATTTGAGATAACTCATATGGTAAGGGAATGAATAAAAGCCAAATTGGGCCGTATTAGTCAGTGTTCAGAGGGCAGGCAACCCCTGTGAGCAAAGTCCCACCCACGGGCACAATCAGCAGTGCTGTCAGGGTAATGCTAAGAAGTGGCTCAAAGCAACGGGGAAAAGTTTACCTTGGCAGGTGGCAAGCTAAGGCAACCCCCCACCCAAGGGCAGCTGATGTGGCTTTTTAGAAATTAAAACTTCCAACTGTAAGGATGTGCATGTTCTACTTTGCAGTGTAGATCTGCTTAAGAACAGATCACGAATTTCTGAAGTACTGCTAAGGAGTTTTGTGTGCACAGAGAAGTTGGAAGTTGATGGATAAACTCAAAATTGAGACTGCAATTATTTTTTTTAAACTAACCTTGTTTTGCCCTAGCTGGGTTGGCCCCGATAGCCTGATTTCATCAGATCCTGCAAGCTAAGCAAGATCAGTCTTGGTTAGTGCTTGGACGGGAGACCATCAAGGAAGTCCAGGGTTGCTGCCCAGAGTCAGACAGTGGCAAATCACCTCTCTCCATCTCACTTGCCCTGAAGACCCTACGGGGGGGTCACCATAAATTGGCTGCAACTTGATGGCCCTTTCCGTCACCAACCTCCCTTCTGTGGCTTCCGACAAGCGCCAAGTCTTCTCTCATCACTTTCTCTGTGTATTAGGAAAAGTTTTGCTTCCTTAATCTCTGTGTGTCAGACTGCTAAGAGAGAGACAACAAAAAGTTGGCAACCCAACAATACAGAATGTCTACGCCTTCCCTTTAGAATAGAATCCAGTTTGTCAGCCGGGTTGGTCTGAAGCAGTAGAACAAATTTAGAGTCCAGTGGGGGCACCTTTAAGTCCAACAAAGGTTTATTCAAGGTGTGAGCTTTCCTGTGCATGCACACTTTATCAAATACATTAGAATGGCAAAAAAAGGTTCAGACTTCTAGCCAGAGAACGAACAGGAAATCAACATGCAACATGATGGCGATCAAGATATGGAAAGTGACACTAAATAACAAGTTAAGGCTATAAGGTCAACCGTTGTAAAGCAATGAGAATGTCAAACTAGCAGAGAAATGTCTAAAGGTGTCTTTTCTAATTGTGGGAAGCGGCTGGGAATCTTCCTTCTCTCCTGTCATACCTTGAATAAACCTTTGTTGGTCTTAAAAGTGCCACTGGACTCTAAATTTGTTGTTCCCTTTAGAATGTGTACCTTCCAATGTTCCCTCTAAGCTGTGGAGTCTTGTGAGCAAGAATTCCACTTTGTGAGCTATCGGCATTAAAGTTGTGAGCGAGCGATTCGGCTACTGCGTAAATTAATTTGCTCTGGAGCCATCCTTCCTGAGCTAAGACAAAAATGTGTGACCTGGAGGTTAAAAAATTGTGAGCTAGCTCACACTAAGTCAGCTTAGAGGGAACACTGGTGCCTTCCCTTCCCCCAAGCACCACATTAGACAAGTTGCCAGGAGATTCAAGAATGGATCGTGGCTAGAGTCCTGTTCTAGGATCGGGGAGAACCAGGTTTGAATCCCTGCTCTGCCACGAAGCTCATCGGGTGATGTTAAGCCACTTGCTTTCTCTCAGCCTAGTCTACCTCGCAGGGTCATTGTGAGGATGAAATGGAGAAGGGAGGATTATGTAGGCCACGCTGAGCTCCTTGGAGAAAGAGTGGGATTAAAGTGTGTTAGAGTGGATCTCTGGAGAGCATTTAATGGTAAAGGGAAGCCACAAGGAGCTCTGAGACACACCACAATCTGTACGTTTCCAAGATTAGCAAATAACAAGTGTGACTGGAGTGCTGTTTAAGGTCAGGAAAATGGCATTGGGGAAAAAGTTAATTGCCCAGACAGCATTACAGATAATCATGCCAAATACCAACGCAAGGATACACCAATGGCCTAGCACTGGGAAATCCCACTTTCTAGGAAGTCAAGGTCTGTGTGCTCTTTCCTCAGACAACCAAGGAAGACTACAAGAGAGTTAGGAAGATAGAGAGGCCAAATCACAGGGCATCCTTTCTTCTCTGCTCTGCTGCTATCCCCTTTGATGTGCAGACTGACACTCTCCGGGATTGTTTCCTTCTTTCCATCTTGCCCCCTCACCCACACCACTTCGCCATGACTCTCCCTCTTGGCAACATGAGAACAGGAATCCCTCCTGTATCTCAGACCATCTAGTTAGTTAGATTAGAGAATCTGTCTCTCCTCTATCCTATCTAGAAAATGGAGTTGATATAATAAACTCCTAGATTAGCTTTCAAATACACTGAGGCTCCCTGTGTTACTTTTATTTTCATGCTTGCACACATGCTGTGACCAGATGAGCTCTGCTGCGCTTAAAGCCTTTGAGCACTCTGCGAAACCACAGTTCCTAATTCACTTTTCGTGACCAGGCTTGCCGACTTACTAAAGTTGTTCCCTTATCCAGGAACCTTACCCGGGAAGAACCCATTTCTCCATCCCTCAACTCTTTAAGCCCGTTTTCCATCTACAGAAAACAGCTGGTTTGTAGGGTCCTCAGCTGCTATGACACAACTTTTTTTGGGGGGGGGGAGCAAAACAGCCTCACTTCTGTGTTTCAGATGTTGCAAAACTGGTTCCAAATTAACGAAACACAGAATACCACCCAGGCTCAGGGAATCAATCCCACAGGAATGTGTTTTGCATCACGCCAGTAAACCCAAAGAGCAAATAAGGGACAAAGGGGGGGGGGGGAATTTGGAGTTTGTTATTTTAGTTTGGTTTTCACTGGACATGCTCTTAGACTATTACCATAAGCCACCTTGAACCACAAGGAAAGGCGAGGCATAAATGTTTCAATAAAACAAACTAATGCGTAAATTCTTCATGCTTAGGGAAAACACAGTATAAATGCAAACACACACAGAGGAGTGCTATCTCATCATGTTCTTCCTTTTTAAAAGATGTTTCTCTCTTACCTCTCCTATGCTTGAGGCAGTTCACAATATTTATAATCTAAATAGCCTCGCCCTCATCTCACAATTGCCTGTGATAAAAATTTAGGGCCAACTGACATGTTTCAGAGTCCTCATAACTACCAAGAGGACTCTCACGGCAATGCATTCTGGGAGTTCTGTTCCCCAAAGTGAATTCCCACACATGCGCTTGGCCAATTCGGATTGGCACCACGAGAGCCAGTGTGGTGCAGTGGTTACAGTGTCAGGCTAGGGTCTGGGAGACTCAGGATCAAATCCCCACTCTGCCATGGAAGCTTGCTAGGTGACCTTGGGCCAGTCACACCGTCTCAGCCTAACCTACCTCACAGGGTTGTTGTGAGGATAAAATGGATGAGAGGAGAAACATGTAAGCTGCTTTGGGTCCCCATTGGGGAGAAAGGCAGGGTATAAATGGGGTAAATAAAGAGTTCATGGAGAAGGGGTTTTTGAAGCCTCCTCCCCTGCACCCCAATCCTGTGTCATTTTCCTGACCCAAAACAGTCCAAGGGAAATGCTACTTATCCTGTTGGGAAGAGCTGTGGAATGGTAAGTACATGTAACTTGACCAGGTGGTTTCAAATCACGGAAACCGCACAGGAGGGAGGGGGCTTCAGCCACACCCCCAGTCTGAATCACCCCCCAGAAATTAGGTTCTGAGTAGGAAACTCCCAGCACACTTTTGATCAAAGTCCTCATGGCGGTTACGTGGGTAACGTGTTGATCAGCCCAAAGGATTTTGTAAACTGGGAGTTTCGGCCACACCAGATAAGGAGACAGGAGTGTGGCAAACCTCCCAGGAATTTTTAAAATTGGTATATAGCAGCTGCAGAGACAACCTGATCCAGGTCAGGATGGTGCAGGAAGAGAAGGGGAACAGAGTCTTCATAATGTCATGCATCTCCCTCCGCAACTGTCTGTGCTGCTGGTACCACATTTATACGCAAAAAGAGTTCATTAAGTGTACATATTTGGAAACGGTATGTGAACTGAAGACAACCTCCTGTTCCTCTTAACAGCACTGCTGGGGGAAAGCTTCATTTTCCTTTCAGGAAAACAGAGCAATGTATGTGTTTCCTCTGATGGTCAAGGACAAAGAGAAGGCAGACAGCCATTCTAAGGGTAGAGATGGTTTTATGTTTCAAGAGTGATAGAAAAAAAACCACAATACACATTCTGAAAAACAGATAATACTGCATGCAGCAAACATGCGCCAATACAACGAACACTAACCCTAGAAGGTGCCTGTGAGAACCTTTGTCTCAACCCACATTCTTTTACTGCAGACCATCAGCATGGTCCATATATCCCATACAGACAACCGTGGGCAGGCAGACTAGTAAAATCTTTGTGCACGAGTAACTTTTGTCGGCTTAGTTGCATGGCACATGATGCTGCCTTCCAGTGAATCAGACCACTGAATCAAGGTCAATATTGTCTGCTCTAAATGCCAGCAGCTCTCCAGGGTCTCAGGCAGGTCTTTCCCATCACCTACTACCTGTGTGTTCTAAAATGGGAGACGGTGGAGATTGAATATGGGCAGATGCTCTACTCCCCTTCATAAATATATTAAAAATAAGACTATCACCAATGGTGTACAATCAGAGGCCCTTTTGGAATGCACAAGTCTTATAAAAGTTAAGACCACAGATAATGGGTTGTATACGTGAAGGCAATCCCCTGTCTCCACCAGTATGTAAGCAAGCTGGTCATCCCATAAACTCATCATCTATCACAGTAGCTCTAACTACACTCCAAGGCAGCTCCGGCCAAAACTCCGTTGTGTATACAAACCAGTCCAGCCTTTCATTTCCACAGAGCACTGCTTGGATGCAGGGTTTCACCGCTGATGAACTTGAGCCAATTTCGGCTCTCCTGATCTTGCTGAACACAACACTTCCTGACATCAAATCCATGACATCTGAGGAGGGCCCTCACTGTGGATGCCAAAGTGCCATTTCAGAGACATTATTTACATTAACAGGCCCTGACCTGGATGGCCCAAGCTAGCTTGATCTCATCAGACCTCAGAAGCTAAGCAGGATCGGCTCCTGTTAGTATTTGGATGGGAGACCACCAAGGAAGTCTAGAGTCACTACACAGATGCAGGCAGTGACAAACCACCTCTGCTCATCTCTTGCCTTGAAAACCCTACAGGTTGCCATAAGTCAGCTGCAACTTAACAGCACTTTCCTCTACCACATTTACGTTGATGCCTGCAAAGCAACCATTGGAACAGAACACACAGAAGAGGCATTTGTCATGCAGATGAGCATTCTAGCCAATGTAGGTTTTGTATCTGCACTGTTGGATGGCTGATCGTTCGAAGCTTCACAGATGAAAACAGCCTAAGGCCGGCAAGGTTGCACCTATGATATATTACAGAGGAAGACAACCACCTCCTGACCCAACAGCCCATACAGCTGGCTTTCTCGAGACACCACAGAGAAGTCTTGGGAGAAGAAAGAACCTTTTTCCATGTTAGCAGTTGGGCATTATTGTGCCCAGCTAGGGAGGCATGAGACAAACACACAAGCTAGACTTCGGATCAACCTTGGACTCTTCAATGACTTCACAGTTCTGCAATAGTTAAGAATGACTCCATCACAACTGCTTACAGATGTTTTTGGAAAACATCCCATAATCAGTGTGTATGATTAGAGACAGCACAACTAACTTGGGTAGGCTTAGGAATGCAAAGAGGTTTTAGAATTCTTTGAACAGAAACAGACCTTCGCGATTTCTTATATAATATACACAATCGGCCTTTATATAAGACGCTTCACTGTTGAAAGCACTTTCCACATACATGTTAACTTGCGATTGTTAGTACCACCCTGTAAGGTAGGCCAATATGATCATTGCCATAATGCAGCTGAGGCTGAGAGAGTGCAGTTTGCCTAAAACCACTTAGCAAGGTTGTAACACAGGCCTGGCGTGATGTGGTCCATGCGAAGAGTCGGACTCGACTGTGCGACTGAAGAACAACGCAGGCAAGACTTGAACTGGAGGCCTCCTAGCTCACAGCTCACTGTCTTAACCACTACCCTTCATCGGTTCCTGCTTACATGACAGCAGTCTCTTCTCCTTACATCTGTGCAGCCAAAAAATCTTGAGAAATCAATGCTTCAAGCACAAGCATTCTTTGTGAGGCAGAGATCCGGTGATACATTTTGCTGGGTCAGTTCCCATCATGTGTGCACCTCAGGCAAACTTTCTACTTTAAGGCGAGTTATAAAATACTTGCAATAGGCCCTTATAATGTACTCATGGATACGAACAGCTGGTGATGCCTTGGGCGTGTGCGAACCCTAACCGAGAGTTCTGAATGGTTGAGATTCTCAGTGTTCTTACTCCTTTTCACGCCTCCCCCACGTGAGATTCCCAAGTCTTAACTCACAAAACCTTCATCCCAAACCTGGGGTTCCCTGCCAGACCTCAGCTCCAGAAAACAAAACTAAAGAAAACACAGCCAAAGTGCTTGCTCAACCACCAAGCAAACACTCGTGTGAGCCACACCTGGCAGCAGAGATCAAGCATGCCCTGCGTTCTCTCCCGCCCACCCACCACTTGTCGTTCAGCTGCGTCCTGGTTTGAAATTAAAACCAAGAAGCCTGGGAGCTCTGCTCACATATGCAACTTTGCAGGGAGAACAAGACAGCTAAGAATTCCATTGATCCTGCCTTAAGGCTCATGTGCAGGCACGCAGGCGCCCCAGGATCAGGAACCATTTGTTTCCCCTTCAGAATGGGAATGAGGGAATTTCAAGGCTCCTACAAACTGGTAGAGATTAACTATTTTTAAAGAGCGCTCCCCCAAATTTTCTTTACTATAGCAATAGCCGAATTTTCAGGCAAGGCAGTTCGGCAGTGTTACATAGCGGTTATAGCTCTGGACAAGAAGAGGCAGGTTTAAGTCCCCACTTGCCATGAAACTTACTGAGAGGAACCACGGGCCTCTTTCTCTCTCCCCCCCCAACCTACCTCACAAGGCGGTGGTGAGGAAAAAGTGGAGCATGGGGAGGGAAGGAAGGAACATGTTTATCATCCTGAGCCCCTGGGAAGAAGAGTGCAAGAGAAATGCGCTAAATGAATACATACCACAGAAATAAAGCCAGGGAGGGAGAGAGACAGAAAGAGAGAGAGAGGTTGAGATATCCAGCTTACAAACGCGGAAGACGCACAAAGCCAGTCCCACCCTCTCAGCCTCGCCTACCTCACAGGGTTGTTGTGAGGATCAAAGGGAGGAGAGGAGAAGGATACTTCGGTTCCCCATTGGGGGGAAATGACGCAAAGAAATACATCAAGTGTGCGGAGAGGGAGATCGAGGGGAGATCCAAAGCTGGCTCTGAGACCATCTAACGGAACCCAGGCCGGCTGGCTGGGGCTGGCACCGGGTAGGAATCACGATTCTCCCCGGGATCCTCTCGGGTCTCCCCCTCCCAAAGGCGAGGCAGGACTTCTTCTGAGGACACCCAGGGTAGGGTAGGGTAGGGGAGGGTGGGGGAGGGTGGGGTAGCCCCCCCCCCCCCAAGAGAGGACGGAGCCCCAGCCCCGCCGGCCGAAGCGCAGAACTCCGCGGCGCCTGACTCCCGCGTCCGCAAAGCCGCCCCAGTCCCAGCCCCGCCGCCCCTCGGCGCTTACCGGCCGCCGGCACCAGGTCGCCGTCGCTCAGCTCGCCGGAGTCCGAGTCCATGGCGCTGGCCGCGTCCGCCCGGCTGGCTGGCTCAGCAGGAGCGCCAACTCCTCGCTCGTTCGCTCGCAGCCGCCGGAGCTCGCTGGCCGGAGAGGCGAGGGGGGCCGTCCCTCCGCCGGCTCGGCTCAGCTCCCCGCCCCGCAGCCCGGCCGCCTGCACGGGCGGAGCCAGGGGCGGGGACGCCCCCCTAAAACTCGGGCTCGCTCTGCAGCCGCCTCGCTACCGCGGGGGGTGGGAAGCAGGAGGGGGAGGCTGCGGGGCAGGGCCGTCGGGTCTAGTGGGCGGGGCTCACGCTGGCGAGGGCTGTACCACCTCGGGAGAGGGCTGGGGCACGGCTGCTGGGGAGGGGATTTGCTAAGCGCGGACGGCCAGACCAATATTGATTGATGGATCGTGGTGTTTGGTTGCTTTTTAAATAATTCTCCACCTTTTTATAAGGACCTCATGGAGGCGCACGTTGTGTCTCTTTGCTGGGACATTTTAGCCGCACGACAGCCCTGCGAGGTAGACGCCGCTGAAAAGGGATGGCTAGAGCTGACATCTTTTGGGGTTTTCCCCGCCATCATCAAGGCCAGAGGCGTCCGAAGGTGGTTTGCCATTGCCCGCCTCTGCGTAGCAACCCTGGCTGGTTTTCCTTACTGGTCTCCCAGCCAAAGACTGAACACGGCGGACTCTGCTTCGCTTTCGAGATCTGGCAGATCAAGCTACTCTGGGCTATTCAGATCCGGGGTTAGGATTGCCAGCTTCAGATTGGGAAATATTTGGGATTTGGGAAGGTGCAGCCTTGGGAGGACGGGGTTTGGGGAGGGGAGGTGTAGTGGTTAGGAATGCGGACTGTGATCTGAGAGAAGTGGGTTTGATTCACCACTCCTTCACATGCAGCTGCTGGTGTGACCTTGGGTAAGTCACAAGTTCTCTCAGAGCTGTTCTCTCAAGGGCAGTTCTCGAGAGAGTTCTCTCAGCCCCACCTACCTCACAGGGCATCTGGTGCGGGGAGGGGAAGGGAAAGTAGATTGTAAACTGCTCTGAGACTCCTTTGGGTAGTGAAGGACAGGGTATAAATCCAGTCTCCTCCTCCCACCCAGTCCAACACTCTGAGTCACACAGTGGCCAAAACCCAGGTGCCATCAGGAGGTCCATCAGCAGGGCTGGAACTCCGGAAGCCCTCCCACTGTTGCCCCCCAGCACCAAGACAGAGCATCACTGCCCCAGACAGAGTGTTCCCTCTATACCTTGTGGCTAATAGCCACTGATGGACCTCTGCTCCATCTGTTTCTCCAGTCTCCTCTTGAAGCTGTCTATGCTGGTAGCCACCACCACTTCCAGCAGCAGTGAATTCCACGTGTTAATTACTCTTTGGGTGAAGAGGGACTTCCTTTTATATGTTTTAATTTTATCTGTTCATCCAGGGCTGGTTCAAGGTTTTTTGGCACCCTAGGCAAACTATAACCTTGGCACCCTTCTAATTCACTACTCTGTTTTCTACAGTGGCTGACCAAGAAACATTGTACAAGAGGCACAGCTGCCCCCACTATGAACCTCTAGCAAGTGGCATTCTGACATATGCAGCCCCTGCATATGGAGATTAGAGTCCAGCCTCTGACCACCCTCTCCTTCTCCATTACTCTCTCTAATACCCCCTAAGATTCTGACTCACTCTAGTGGCCACCAATGCTCCCTCTAAGCTGTGGAGTCTTGTGAGCAAGAATTCTACTTGGTGAGCCACTGGCATTAAAGCTGTGAGCGAGCAATTTGGCTACTGTATAAATTAGCTTGCTCTGGAGCCCTCCTTCCTGAGCGAAGACAAAAATGTGTGAGCCAGAGGCTAAAAAACTGTGAGCTAGCTCACACTAACTCAGCTTACAGGGAACACTGGTGGCCACCAGGACATGTTTTACTGGATCAATATGGCTGTGGTCACTTGGCCCTTTCTGTACTCTCCTTTTAATCCATATTCACCGTGGTGCCCTCCAAGCAAATCTGCACTAAAATCGAATTCAACCTTCTTTTTAATCCAGGTCCCCCCCCTCCATTCTGCAGTAAAATCGAGTTAAACCTTCTTTTTGGTTTCTTCAGTTTGGTGTAGTGGTTAAGTGTGAAGACTCTAATCTGAGAGAACCAGGTTTGATTCCCCACTCCTCCATTTGCAGATGCTGGATGACCTTGGGCAAGCCATAGTTCTGTCAGAGCTGTCCTTGAAAGAGCAGTTCTCTCATAGCTCTCTCAGCCCCACCCTACCTCACAGGGTGTCTGTTGTGGGGAGGGGAAGGGAAAGGAGTTTGTAAACTGCTCTGAGACTCTGAGTGAAGTGCGGGGTATAAATCCAATCTCTTCCTCCTCCTCTTCCACCTCTTCTTGGTTTTCCCTCCATTCTGCATTGCATTACCTCCCTTCAGTAGTCAGCCCGGTTTCAGCCTGCTGTTGCCCCGGGTTATTTGGATGCTGTTTTGCACTGGACTTAAATTGCCTTGAACACTGAGAAAATCCAGAGTGGCAGGCACAATCTACTTTCAATGCACTTTCCAACTGGATTTTACTCTGTGAACTGGCAAAATCCAGTTGGGAAGTGCACTGAAAGTGGATTATTTAGTGTGTGTAATGGTAGCCTCAGTGCAGAAAAAAAACCCAAATAATGTATGACGTGGAAGATACTGTCTCCAGGATCAGATCTTGGTTTTCAGGATACAAAAAGAGAGCGATGGGGAAGGGCAGGAGGACCCATTAGGGAGAGCTGGCCCGCGATCCCCTTTCAGAGGCTTTGAGGCCCACTGCTGGGTCCCAGCCCGCAGGTTGGGAAACACAGGAATAGAGGATCAATGGCCAACAGAAATGCCTGGGAATCGTCTTGCCCAGCCTGGGTGCTGATGCCCGTTTTGGTATATCTGAACTGCTAGGATCAGAAATATCCACACTGAATCGGAAATGTAATTTTTTAAAACTTCTGAACCATCTACTGGCTTATGAGGATCGCATTCCTGAAATAAATAACTCCAGGAATGTAATCCTTTAACCAGACTGCTATGATAAGCAGCTAAAGGGGGATTCTTGGGGGGGGGGGGGATTGATAGTCGTCTGACTTCCCCCTAGCTGTGTGGGCACTGCAGGTTCATCCAAAACAGACCTCATCAAACAAAATATGGGCTTGCTTTAAAAGACGACAACAACAAACTCCTTCAAGAGATTTCAGAAGCAATTTCTTGATGCTGTTCCCTGCTTGCAGTTGATAGTGGTAATCCACAAATCAAA
This sequence comes from Gekko japonicus, assembly GCF_001447785.1. Classification (NCBI taxonomy): domain Eukaryota; kingdom Metazoa; phylum Chordata; class Lepidosauria; order Squamata; family Gekkonidae; genus Gekko; species Gekko japonicus. Next base: position 552,442 of record NW_015175369.1, read on the forward strand.
GCCAGGTTCTCAGATAGAAAAGTGTCCTGAGAACTTTGCTGCCCTTCTCTTTTCCTTTGGACAAACAAGAAAAGAACAAAATATCCCACACATCGCAGGGGAAACTGTCTGATGGCTGCAGGAGGAAATCACCAAAAATAGAATCAGAAAATCAGTGCCGGGGGGAAATGGACAGTGTGGTCAAAAACAGACTCCAAAGAAGTGAGGCTGCATTTCGGAATCTAGAGACAGAAATTACCTCCCTGCCAAAGGGGGAGAAAACACACTGTTTCAAAATAGATGTCCATTGAAGTCACATTAGACACCAAGGCCTTTTAAAAATTCTACTAAGTCCCTGGGTCCCAGAGCAAGCCCAATTCTGGATAGATTAAGGTGGGTCGCCATATTGGTCTGAAGCAATAGAACAAAATTTGAGTCTAGTGGCACCCTTAAGACCCAACAAAGTTTAATTCCAGGTATAAGCTTTCATGTGATCATGAAAGCTTATACCCAGAATTAATCTTTGCTGGTCTTGAAGGTGCCACTGGACTCAAACTTTGTACCACTTCTGGGCAGTTAATCTTGAGGGGGGGGGGATACTAACAACTCCAGAAAGCAAGCTAGGTGGGAGCACTCCTAAACAGGTCTACGCAGAAGTAAGTCCTATGCTATTCTATGGATCTTACTCCCAGGAAAGTGTCTTTAGGATTGCAGTCTCAGTCAAGAGATAAAATAGCCCTTTAAAAGTTATTTGTTCCCTTCTGCAAAAGTGTTCATATCAACCAACACTGCTCAGATTTACAAAGGAGACCCTTGTAAGACCTGTTCTCACACCAAAAGCATTCCTGGCTGAGTCTGCTCTTCTTTTTCCACAGCTGGGGACACATTTATGTAGTTTGCAACCATCTGTCCTTCTGGCTTCTGTAACAGGAGGCTGAAGTTGGTTCCTGGTTCCCCCAGCTCCTTTATGAACACAGAACTGCATAAACAACCTGCTTAAGGAACTGCAGTCCAAGGGTCTACTTTGTGGTGGCACCATGTTTGTGGAATGGCCTCCCCTCCAGATTTGCTTCTCCTTCAGCGTTTAGAAACAAGGTAAAGGAAACTTTAACATTTCAGTTGGCGTTTAACTAAATTGGCAAACAGACTAATTTAAACTTGTTTTCCTGTCCTTGCGTCTATTTGATTTAATCCTGCTTGCGTCTATTGCATTCTTTGGCTGTTGTTTAAAACTGTTTGTTGTTTGTATCAAACTGTTCTGACTTGCTGCCTCAAACTGGCAAGGCAGGATGTAAATATCTTAAAGAAATAGTTTGCCCACTAGAACCCAAACCACACACCCTTCCCAGAGGAAAGACTGTCTTTTTTGACATGTCCCACTGTAATTCCTGTCCCAAAAGCTTTGTTTTTGTGCAGTGTGTTACTAAACTGATGGTAACTGGAGTTTTCTAAGAACCTGGGAATGTTCCATGGAGTCTCATTTCACAGTGGATTGCACTGCAATGTCAAAACAGCTGCAACTCAGACACATTCAGCCACATGGAGAGATTATTACCAGGTGGGTGGAGGGTGGAAGGGAAGAAACACACTGGAGGTAATACAGTTACCCCCCCCTTTCAGAAATTTAATGTCTGTGGGGCAGAAACTTTAGCACCCGGCCTTGTAAAAAGCTGTGGGTTGTTGGGATGCCAGCCTCCAGGTGGGACCTGGTGATCCCCTAGAATTACAGCTCACCTCTAGACTACAGAGATCAGTTCCCCTGGAGAAAATGGATGCTTTGGAGGATGGACTCTATGGCTTTGTACCCCACTGAGGTCGCTGTCATCCCGTAAACCTTCAGGGGTTTCCCAACCTGAATCTGGCAACCCTACCCCCATGTAGAAAAAGCCCAGCAGGAACTCATTAGCATAGTAGGCCACAGCCAACAGCAGGAACTCATTAGCATATTGGGCCACACCCCTGACAGCACATCTCATTAGCACATTAGGCCGCACCCCCACGTTACCAGAAGTGTGGTTATCCAGCCACACCCACCTTTTGCTTGTTATTCTGTTTACCTTGTTTGTTGTCAAAACCCAGGGCATTTTTTTGTTGCAGGAACTCCTTTGCATGTTAGGCCACACACCCCTAATGTAGCCGATCCTAATGAGTTCCTGCTGTTGGGTGTGGCCTATGATGCTAATGAGTTCCTGCTGGGCGTGGCCAACTTGGGAGCCAGCCGGAACTCCGTTCCTGTGCGTTCCTGCCCCAAAATAGCCCTGCCTACCCCCCATCCCTCGCCGGTGGCCAGGGGGGACCTGGCAACCCTATGTTGTGTTCCATCCAATTTGGTTCAAAAGTGGAACCAATGTATTTAGTGTTTGCTTTCTATTACTTGAATGGTCAAGGTTTTGACATAAGAATGTTAATGATTCTTAATGAGATGTTTCTTGAAAGGGCAGCTCGCCTGTTGTGTCTGACAGTAATCTGGACTGCAGGGTGTTCAAAACAGTTTTCAGCCCTGCGATGGGCCATGTAGCACTCCGGTCCTCTTGTGGGAGTCCCTCTTGGCCTCCTTTGATGCCTTGGTCGTAGACAGAGCAGTTATTTGTACAGACGCCTTAAATCTCTGGTGCTTCCTTCTTTACGGAAATCTACACGTTCCCCTTGGAACTTCTCACCACTTTGGGGCAACGTCCCATCGCCAAAAAATCAGTGCTTCTGCTACAAATGGGAGCCTCGTGCTCAGTTCTCCCTTGTGGTCAACTTTAACTCATGTCCTGATAGCATTACATCAGCCATAAATAACTGGATGATGACAGAGGGGCTCAGCGAATGGCTTTATCAGCACAACAACCCTGCAAGGTTGATTAACAATAGGCTGAAACTACCCAATGACCTTTATAGCCAAGCCAAGCAAGGATTTAGATGTTGGCTTCCTGCAGTCTCAAGCAGGGTGGGTGGGTGGACTGGTAAGTAAAGAAAAGCCTGGAAAAGGGCCCTGCCCTAGCTTGGCCCCCCATAGGGAGGGAGGGAGGAAGACTCAGCCTGTTGGTACTGTGCAGCTGCCTTGTTCCACACAAAGCTCTCAGCTGGACCGGGCACCTCCTTCCACGCCCGGCTCTTTGCAGGGGTGGGTGGCGTTGCCCCTGGCTCGTGATCAACCCACCCAGGCCAGGTGCCAAACTTCTGCCCCAGGCGGGACCAGCTCAGTGGGTGAGATCAGACTTTGCCAGGTGGCTTTCATGACCAATCTGCCCCTGGTCTCTAATCACTCCTGTTTGTTTGCTGTAATGGGAAGTGCACCCAGACGTTGCCGTAGATGTAAGTGCTGGAGTGGGCAACTCAGCATGCCTGGGCACTGGGGGAGGGGGGGGGGCGCTACATCACTCAAAGTATGGATAGGTGTGTTATGTCCTTGAATGGGATGACTCAGATCAGAACAGAAACCTTTATTGGCATAACATAAGTAAACCAGGCAAGGAGACGTTTAAGGGGTAGTACAAGAACAACATCAACCAATATTCCCGATATTCCAAAATACAAGACAATCCTAACATGATTTACAAGAATTACAGAGTATTACTCTTGATTTCCATACGTAGGTCAAAAATTCAGCGACAGATAGTGTTATTGCTGGGCTCTGGTCTGCTAAAAAAATAATAATTAAATCCCTGTCCAGAAAATCTCTCTGCGAAGGGAGGAAAGGGCGAATCAGGTTATTGCGCATAATGGAGTATTTGGGACAGCGGAGAAGGATATGGGTAATAGAGTCAGGTTCCCCAAGATTATAGTTACAAAGTCTATCCCTGTACGGAACACCCTTGTATCTACCTGAGACCACTACTGAGGGGAAAAGGTTAGGGATGACTCTTTTTGCCTTAACCTGGGAGCTGCCCTCTGACCTTTTTGCCTTAACCTGGGAGCTGGACTCCTCTCTCTCTTACTTTGTCCTCTCACTCCCCTTACCTGGCCTTCCATGGAGACACATGTCTTTGCAGGTCTCTCCTGTAGAGACAGCGCCCTCATACTCCCACACACATGACAAGCTGGCCATTTGTGATAGGGAAAGTACTACTGAAACACCGATGACTGGCATTTCATTAGGCACACCGGTCTAGTCATACTGGACCAGCTTACAACAACCGCCATCCGTATTTGTTATTGTACCAATCTGCACTTTATATGTTATTGTGGAATTTTATCTGAATTTTATCGGCTTTATTGTACTTTTAATTACTGTACGCTGCCTTGAGCCTGCTTGTCAAGCAAGGCAGGATATAAATCTAAATAAATAAATAAATAAATACTCTTTAGATTAGGCTTAGAATCACAGAGTTGGAAGGGACCTCCAGGGTCATCTAGGCCAACCCCTACACAATGCAGGAGATTCACAAATGCCTCCCCCCCCCCAGTGACCCCTGTTCCATGCCCAGAAGATGGCAAAAAACCTCCAGGATCCCTGGCCATAGTGGCCTGGAGAAGAATTGCTTCCTGACCCTAAACTGGCAATCAGCATTTCCCTGGGCATGCAGGAAAGGGCCACAAGAACTGAGCACTGATGCAACCCTTCCTGCCCTCCCTCTCATTCTTTATGAGACTTCTTTATCTCCTTTCAACAGCAACCTGAATGTGAACTGGATCTACTTGAATAAACATAAGTTTTCCCTTTTTTGCAATATGCTTCTTGGGAGATTTTTTTTTACTATACTCGGTGTCACGTTTCTGTGATTAGACGAAACACTGCTATAGTAAGTCCCAGAGAAGGTCTAATGACCATTCTGTGCCACTGGAATCCAGGGCCTCTAAAAGTTCTTCGGTGGGGACAAATTCAGAGCAGCGAAGCAGGGCACGGGGGAGGGAGTTATGTGCCTCTCCCCTCGGCTACATGGCCACCATCTGCCAAAACTGTTTTTCCTTTTAAACACCAATTAAACCCTGGCCATCAGGTGTGTTATTTTTTTTTTACACACTAATCAATCTGCCTAGTGGATTTTAACCCACTTGTTTGTTCAGTGAACCTAGAGTAGCATTTGTCATTCTCTCGTCCTCGTTCATCAGCCCGACAACCCCCCTAGGAGGTAGGTTGGGTGAAAGCAGGCGACTGGCTCAAGGTCAGCAAAAAGCTTCTTGGCAGAGTGGGGATTCGAACCTGGCCCTCCCAGATCCTAGTCTGAACCTTTAACCCAGGGGTCCCCGTCATTTTGAGCCCGTGGGCACCTTTGGAATTCTGACACAGGGTGGTGGGCACCACCACGGAATGGCCAACACAAGAGGTGGGGCCACGAACACCCATGGAGGAAGCCCAGGTACAGGGGGCAAGAGGAGTCATTTGGAAAAAAAACACCGGGAAAGAAGGATGCGAGAGAGAATGAAACCAACACTCTGGTGGTAGCTGCCACCGGAAAGTTATTCTAATCTGTGTAGCCAATCAGGTGTCCGAAGGCCAATCGGAATCCCTGCCGGGTAGGAACCCCAGCACCAGGCCACACCCACTTTGTAAAAACACTTGGCGGGTGTCAGGAAAGGGGCTGGCAGGCAGCATGGTGTCTGTGGGCGTCACGTTGGGGACCCCTGCTCTAACCACTTCCAAGTAAACATGCATAGGCTTGGAGCCTTGGTCTGTTCTCTCTCTCTCTCTCTCTCTCTCTCTCTCTCTCTCCCCCCCCCCCACTGTGCCTCCTGCTATCTTTTGATTCTATTCATTTCCTGCTTCAGTAGCACACCACATTTCTTTCTCCCCCCCCCCTTCTGCCTCAGGCCTGCATAGTTGTCCCAAAAGGAACAAGTGGGGCAAGAAATTAGTAAAGCTACTACTTGCAGGAAGAAAGCGCTCACCGAAACCCGCTAAGGCTTTAATTACTGTGCCGGTGTTAATGGGGGGAAAATCACATATTAAACTAGTCGTAATAATTAGGTCCGGCTAGTTATTTAAATGCTTTCCACGGGTGTCCCGATGGTGCACAAACGTTTCTGCTCCTGGAAATGCTCTCTCCAGGAAGCCCAGAATGTATTACAGCTGTTAACAAGAGTTTGCACGACTGGGGTAACGTTATTCGTTTTGTGATTCATTTAATGGGGGGAAAAACCAGAATGAATTCACTTTGCAAGATGACTCATGGCCAGCCGCCGCATACTCCTTGTGTGTTAACACTTGATCAGCAGATGTTAGTAGTGGGTGATAATGCTTCTCTCCACTGTGCCGTGATTTCTGAACATTGCAGTTGCTGCTGAAGTATCAATACAGGGATGGTGATACTGGCCTAATGTTGGTGCATAAAAATAATGACGCAACACACACGTGTAAATTAGCTAAAAAGGAAAGTTTACTAAAATTATTAGAAAGGGTACATGATAGGATAAAAACAAGAAAACTGTTTCTCTAGCTATATTTTGGTAGTTACTTGCTAGCACCAAGATGGAAACTTGCAGGAAGAAGGGAGAAAACCCAAAATGCCTCTGTGACAAAACTCAGGTTACATATCCCAACTATGAACTTGTCAAACCATGCTATGCATTGCTCGTTTTGGTTGCCATAACTGTTGGGGGGAGGGAATTCCTAAGGGGAGGTGGGTAGAATGAGTGAGTGTGTGAGTGAGTGAGCCCTTTCACTTCTAGGAGACATAACTTCACAATTCAACCTCCTTTCCCTCCTTTCTATTTCCCAGAGGAAGGTGTCCTTGAGAGGCTCTCTGTACCAGCTTGGACTGTAGATAACCAGGACATATATCTTTCACTTGGTTGGGATGGCAATGTTAGGCATGCTGTGAATGTGATGTATGCTTGGGGGATGGAAGGGGCTTTTCTTTGAATTATCTATATTAAGCTTGTACCCACCAAAAGTCTTCAGTTCTAACACAGCAACTTTCTGGATCTTGCATATAACTCAATAAACTTATCACTGCCAAGAGAGAGTTGTTGAGTGTAACTGGACTGGGGTCTGACAGAACTGACCAATGACCAGGCTACAGGTCACTTCATTATGCACAGAGCCTTCCCCTTCTAACCCGGCAACTTCTGCCAGGTCCCATAGGTCCTACCTAACTAACTACCTAACTACAAACAAACAGATTAACTCTTTCATGACTTCAGGTAGAGAACCTGTAATACTCCAATGCCTATCTTACAGGGATGTTGTCAAAAGCTGCTGATCATATCAGCCCCAGAAATCTGGTGAGGAAGGATCTCTCAGTGGGGCCCCCTTAATCTCGAATATTGACCCATTGCATTTTATTGTAATGTGACTGTTGTACAATGTATTCACATTTTTTAAACAGGGTTTTTTTTACAGCCATAGTATCTTTATTCTAACCAGGGGTCATTTTGTAGAAAAAGAGGTGCAGGAGCTCATTAGCATAACTCATTAGCATAACTCATTAGCATATGCCACACACCCTGGCATCACTGGAGGTGTGTCAGAAGGCAACACTCACTGCTCAGGCTCCACTGGACTCTTTTGGATGGCTAGCTATTGGGGGGGGGCGTGCAGATCTGTCCTCGCAGAGGAGGGAGAGCTTGTACCTGAATAAGGCTTGGTCTTGATGCTGCCACTGGACTGTTTTGGGCCGGGGGGCCGGGGGGGGGGGCTCTGCAGCTTACCTGGCTGCTTCTTGCTCTGTCTGAGGGCTGCTGGGAGCAAGGGGTGGGGTTTGTTGCATGTGCCCACCCCCTGGGCTGTTTACTACCGGAGCTCCGCTCCTGTGCGCTCCTGCAGGAAATGACCCCTGATTCTAACTATGAACAGCAGACATCTTTAGGGGGTATTTGCAGATTTTATTTGGTTTGGATCTGTAATGTTTTAATAGGTACTTGTGAACTACCTCGAGCCAAGAGGAAAAGTGGAGTATAAGTGTTTTAAGAAATAACTGAATAAAATAAATACAAGTAAAATGGAACAGGTGAGTCATGCAAACGGAGAGTTCACTCTCGCTGTCTCTGACTTTCCTGTGGAGAGCATGAATGAAGTATAAGGCAGGTTCGTATGTTGATATTATGAAGGAACTGGTCTTCAGACAGGGAAGCTAACTTAAAGCAAGGAATACTGATCCATCCAGCACATCCATGTTTATTCTAGCAGTGGATCTCTCAGGTTCTTACTACCTAAGATCCTTTCAAGTGGAGATTCTGGGGATCCAACAGGGTGCCTTTTGCATGCAAAGCAATGCTCTCTGACACTGAGCTACTATAGCCCTTCTCCAGGGCGTTCTCCTTGTCACACATGGAGGAGCTACAGCCCAAGACTTTCTCTGCTTGTCTCAAGCATATTCAGCATATCGGTCTATTACATATGAACCCCATGTTTCCACCAAGGGTGTTGTATGTGGGTTTCTCTTTGTGTGGCCCACCACCATTCACGTGTTTCCACAAGTGTTTGCTTCTCAGTTCCATTTCTGGAGTCCCAGGGCAAGATATCGCAAGCGTGTATGCGTGTGCGTCTTTCAGTCATTTATAAATATGTGTATATTATATCTCACACACACCAAATGCATAAAATTTACAAGATGTATACAAACATTCCACATATTGTATCTACTTCCTGATCTAGAGCAGCTCTAACCACCCACTTTGCATCCTACCTTAATGCTTTTCATGATATCCGTACGCCTTTCCTAAAGATTGCAAATGAACTTATTTTAATTATATCTCATTACATTTAATTATATCTCATTACATTTAATGCAGTATGTTTCTTTTCAAATAATAATCACATTGCAAGATTTATTATCCAATTGTCCAACTGAAGGGAAGATTTATTATTTAATATGTAAGATTTATTGTCCAACTGAAGGGAACTAAAAATGCCTAGAAAGATGTTTAAATCTAAGGAGACACTTTCCTCATTCATTCATTCACTCACTCACTTCTGTTGTATCTTGCCTTTCTTCCCAACGGGGACCAAAAGCGGCTTACATCATTCTCCTTTCCTTTATTCCATCATCACAACAGTCCTGTGAGGTAGGTTTGGCTGAGAGTGTGTGACTGGCCCAAGGTCACCCAGCAGGCTTTGATGGCAGAGCAGGGATTTGAACCTGGGTCTCCCAGATCCTACCTGGCAGTCTGCTTGATCAGGTGTTATGCAGTATCAGACTTAAATCATTTGGAGTCACATGTTGCTCTTCATGGGTGGGCTCTTCAAGACACCTTCCAGCCCTCTCTCGTCTCTGTGAACTTAAGGGGGACTTCTGGCTGTTCCTCTTTATGTGTTCTTGGGGGCTAATAGTCTGCATTGTAAACAAACACACAAATTTCCCCTTATCCATGTGTCCCTCCCCCACCCCACAGCACTGTGCTATCATGTGGGCTTATTGGGTTTTGCCTGGCTCTGACTTGGCTTTAAATGAACAGAAGCATGCTCTTGGGGAATGAGAATATTTTCCCAAATTGAGGGCTTGTATAGAAACCTTTCTGCAGATCTTGACCACAAGCACCATCCCTGTTCCTCTCTCAAGGGACGGAGGAAGGGAGAGGTCTCGAATGTTATTCCTCTTCTTTTATGATATCTATTTCATCTCAGCCCTGGCCAGGATCGCCCAGGATAGCCCGATCTCGTCAGATCTCAGGAGCAGGGTCAGCCCTGGCTAGTATTTGGTGCAATGGTTAAGTGTGCGGACTCTAATCAGGGAGGACCTGGTTTGATTCCCCACTCCTCCACCTGCAGCTTCTGGATGACCTTGGGCAAGCCATAGTTCTGGCAGAGCTGTTCTTGAAAAGAGCAGTTTCTGTCAAGAGCTCTCTCAGCCCCACCTACCTCACAGGGTGTCTGTTGTGGGGAGGGGAAGGGAAAGGAGTTTGTAAGCCGCTCTGAGACTCTGAGTGAAGGGCAGGGTATAAAGAAGAAGAAGAGATTGGATTTATACCCCGTCCTTCTCTTGGAGTCTTAGAGCAGCTTACAATCTCCTTTCACTTCCCCTCCCCACAACAGACCCCCTGTGAGGTAGGTGGGGCTGAGAAAGCTCTCTGGAGAACTGCCCTTGAGAGAACAGCTCTGAGAGAACTTCTGTCTGACCCAAGGTCACAGTAGCAGCTGCATGTGGCGGAGTGGGGAATCAAATCCAGTTCTCCTAGATTAGAGTCTGCCACTCTTAACCACTACACCACACCACAATGGATGGGTGACCAGCAGGGAAGCCCAGGGTCATGATGACAGCAGGCAATGGCAAACTACCTCTGAACAGCTCTTGCCTTGAAAGCCCTTCAGGGTTGACTTTAGTTAGCTGTGACTTCACAGCCCCCCCCAAAAATCATCTCAAGTTTACCGTCTCCTTCTTTCCTGGCATCCTCACATTCAGGAGAAAAGACTTCATTTGTTTTTCGTTTGTTCAAGTGGAGGCCCCTGAGATTCTATGGAACGGCTTAAATCTTTTCGCACACAGATGGACACACCCACATTCACCACAATAATTTCTGTTTCTTACACACACACACACGCGCACACACACACAGGTTGGGCTGCCAACCGGGGGGGGGCTAGTTTAGCCCAGCTGTTTCTTTTAACTTCCAGGCCAGTTTCCAGATTTTGTCTGCACGAAAGCTGAAATTGCGGGCTCCTTGCTAGAATTTTTTTTTTTAAAAAAAAAGCTGGACATTTTGGGGAGTTAAAATCCGGAGCATCACTCAGGATGCATTTGGTGGCTGAAAGTGCCATCAAGTCGCAGCTGACTCATGGCAGCTCTGGAGGGTGTTCAAGACAAGAGATGATCGGACTTCCGATTTATGGTGACACGCTGGCAGACACACCTCCCGGACCTTCCGGGGGTGCGATCTGCGTGCTAGCGGATAGGAGGGGGGCAATTGTTCGCCACCCCCCCGGAGCCTTTGTGAAAGGCTCCTAGCCATGGGGCTTCTGAAGGGTGGCCTCTTCACCAGCGCGTTGCTGGCGAATTGAGGCGCTCCACCGCCCCGACGGTCCTGCCGCTATGCGTCCATATGGAACTAGAGCTGCTGACTGGGACAAGCGTCAGAGATCGAGCGTTTAAAATGTATGCTGAGCGAGGTCCAAGGACCAACAATGAACAGTGAGTCGAGTAAAAGCGAAACACTGGCAATTTAAAAAGAAAGTCCCGCCCCCCGGGAATGGCAAGAAAAGCGAATGGGGGAGGGGTCCCTCCCACACAGAGAGACTAAAAAGCATTAGCTCCAGTTGCAGATTTAAAAGCGGAATACCTTATAAGCGAAACGGATGTGGTCTATAGGGCCTATTCTGTTTCCATCAAGAAAAACAATCTGCCTGGGGAGATAGTGGTTAGATTCTCGAAGAGACACATGAGGGATTTAATCCTGAAAGCAACTACAGGAACACCCCTGAAAATCGGAGGCAACATCATTAGGATTCTAAAAGACATTCCATTTGAAATAAGGAAGGAGAGGAAGAAGTACAAAGACTTAATTATTTTCTTACAAACAGAGGTCATTTCGGGGGGGATCGCGGGGGATCGCAGTTCCCCCGGGTGAGGTACGGGGGGGCACATGACAAAGCCCCGCCCCCTGCTTCCGGCCACCCCGCTTCCGGCCCTTATTCAGCCAGGAGGAGGCAGGAGAAGAGGGAGGGTAAGTTGCTTCCTCCCTGCCTCTCCCCACCCCTGCCTGCCTGGGGCCAGGGAGGGCCTTCGCGGGGCTTCCTTGCACTCCCGCCGGCCTTGCAGGTCCACCGCCGGGCCCCTCATGGGGCTCGGCAGTGGAGCTGCAAGGCCGCCACCGGCGGCCGGGACTGTTGAGGGCGGGGTGTGTGGCCTTATGACACACTTCCGGTGATGTCAGGGGGTGTGGCATATGCTAATGAGTTATGCTAATGAGTTCCCCTAGCTCTTTTTCTACGAAATGACCCCTGCTTACAAACAAACAGCATTTCCTACAGATGGCTGACCCCCAAATGCGTCATTTTCAAACTGCAGGACAAAAAAGAAAAAATGACTCTGTTTCCAAAGCACGTGAGTTCTTGGGACTACAACTGGGAGAGCCAGTTGAGGACGTCAAAGAAGATGACAGCAAATCTAGTGGTGAATTGGACTCTGTGTCTTCCGACGAGGACTCTGCTTCAGAAAAGGAGGAGGCTGCCCCTAAACAAGAATACCAATTGAGGATTAGAAAAGATAAAACAAAGTGAAGGCTGAAGAACTCTGAATAGTGTCTTAAAGCATTTGTTATAAATGATGCTCTGAGGGTGGTCTTTAAACAGTTAAAAAAAGGTTAAAAAGATAAACAATTTAGCTTAATCGACTATGTTCAATAGCATTTAAGACTAACACTTATATAAGCTGATGTAATGATCTCCTATTCTTGGGGTTTTAGTTATTAGTGGTTTTCTTTACTTTCTCCTTAGATGTAGATGTTCCCTTTCCATTTTTTCATTGTAGTTTGTAGTCTTTAGAAAAAGCAATAAAAAATCCCCTCTGGGGGCTTTAAAAAAAGGCAAGAGACAATCAGGAGTGGTGTGCCATTGCCAGCCCCTGCATAGCTACCCTGGACTTCCTTAGTAGTCTCCCATCCAAACACTAACCTGGGCCAACCTTTTTTAGCTTCTAAGATCTGATGAGATCAGGCTAGCCTGGTCTATCCAGATCAGGAGGAGGAGGAGATTAGAGTTATATCCCGCTCTTCATTTGGAGTCTCAGAGCCGGAGCACTTTACAATCTCCTTTCCCTTCCCTTCCCCTCCCCACAACAGACACCCTGTGAGGTAGGTGGGGCTGAGAGAGCTCATTCGAGGATTGAGAGAACAGCTCTGAAAGAACTTGTGATTGACCCAAGGTCACATCAGCAGCTGCATTTGGAGGAGTGGGGAATCAAACCCGGTTCTCCCAGATTAGAGTCTGTGCTCCTAACCCCTATACCAAACTGGCTCTCAAATACCTTTGCAGATGTGTTTTCCCCAGTGGAAGTAAAAGCCGCTTGGGAATGTTGCTTTTTGCCAAAATAGCAGAAGTAAGAGGCAAACTAAAGAACTCCTGCCATCCCAACCCAGATTTCTCCGTGGGCAAGGCAACTACTATAACTGCTGTTACCACAAAACAAAGTTTTAGGTCAGTGGCACTTTTGAGACCAACACAGTTTCATTCTGGGTATAGACTTTTGTGTGCATCTGATGATATGTGCATGCACATGAAAGCTTATACCCAGAGTAAAATTTTGCTGGTCTTAAGGGTGCCACTGGACTCAAGCTTGGTTCTGCCGCTTCAAACCAACATGGCTACCCCCCTGGATGCTCCCTCTAAGTTGTTGAGTCTTGTGAGCGAAAATTCTACTTTGTGAGCTACTGGCATTAAAGTTGTTAGTGAGTGATTAAATTAGTTTGCTCTGGAGTCATCCTTCCTGAGCTAAGACAAAAATGTGTGAGCTGGAGGTTAAAAAACTGTGAGCTAGCTCACACTAACTCAGCTTAGAGGAAACACTGGTGGGCACAACCACAAAATGGCTACTACCACAATAGGCAGAGCCAACCACAAATCTCAGGAAGTGAGGTCATGCATAACTCTTAATAGGAGCCAATCAACACAGTAGGCAGAAGTTCTCTTTAACAGGATGCCTTTAAAATGAATATATTGTTTTCAAACATATACTTTCTGGTATATGCACAGCCTATCTTCAGTAACACCATGAAGGTCCTTATGTTGTGGTGGCAACTGCTGCTGAAGCAACATTGGAAATCTGTGCAGACAGTCAGATCTCCAGTGGCGAATCAGAAGCCCTGCTGGGCAAAAGCCCCAACAGGTCACTCCCACTTTCTCAAAACGCTTAGTGGGCATCATGTTGGGGAACCCTGGTGCTGAATGTAGACCAGAGAGACCTGGGTTCAAATCCTCACTCAGCCCATAGGCTCCCCACAAAATCTGGGGCCACTCACCCTCTGTCTTACCTGCCCGACAGGATATTGAGAGGGGAAAATGGATGCAAATAATTCTGTCACCAAGAGCCTATTGGAGAAAGGCTGGGTATAGGGAGATACATGAGTGCCGGCTGTAAATTATCTCCTTGCAACAGGAGAAAAAAAATAAATACAGTTTCTGAAGCAGGGAGTTCCACCTGTTCTCTGTGCAGAAATATTTCCTTTGGGGTATCTGTACTGTGCAATTCCAACCATTTCTGCAGGCGTGTTTCCAGAGAGAGAGAGGGAGTGAATGTTGTTTCCTTCTATTCCCCCCTCTTTCCTCTCTTAGAATGTTGCAGATTGGCTTCGTCTTTATGTATTTTTTGAGACCTGTAAAGAGTTAAGCAACTAACCCTGGCCAGGGAAGAAAGCAGAGCCCAACGAGCTCTCTGCAGATGTGGCTTTGTTCCATCAGACTCTGAAACCATCTCCACATCACCAGAGTCGAGGTCATCACTGTTTTCATCCTTCCGATCAGGATGCATATGGGAGGGAGGGATCTGCAACTTTGCATTAGCCTGAGAAAGCAGAGGAGTGCTGGTTGCTAGGAAACAATAGAGGTGGCTGTACCTTAACTTTATCTGAAGTGGAGTTGGTTGGCTTCCGTTCCTCTCTTCTTCCATTCCCTTAGAATCCCTTTCCACTGTTGGAATTGCAAAACATCCTCTTCTCATCTGGGAGTCACGACTGCGTGCTGAAGGGGGGGGGATGGGTGGGGAGGTGGGTGGTGGGGAGGGCTGCCGATTCCAGTACAGTTAGCAAGGACCTTTCTTTGAGGGGGGGAGGGTGGGGGAGGTGGGTGGTGGGGAGTGCTGCCGATTCCAGTACAGTTCGCAAGGCCCTTTTTTTGATCAGGCCACCATGGACTGCAAATTGCCCGCTGCTGCCGCCACCCAGGGGCAGACTGAGAAGCTAAAATGCCCCCAAAGCAATTTTTTCCTGCGACCCTTCCTATCAGTGACCCAACCAGGGGTCATTTCCTGCAGGAGCGCACAGGAGCGGAGCTCCGGCAGTAAAGAGCCCGGGGGCGGGCACAGGCAACAAGCCCCACCCGCTGCTCCCAGCAGCCCTCAGTCAGAGCAAGAAGCAGCCAGGTAAGTTGCAGAGCCCCCCCCGCCCCCCGGGCCACAACAGTCGGTCCAAAACAGTCCAGTGGCACCTATAAGACCAAGTTTTATTCAGGTACAAGCTCTCCCTCCTCTGCGAGGACAGATCTGCACGTTCCCCCCCCCCAATAGCTAGCAATCCAAAACAGTCCAGTGGAGCCTGAGTGGTGGGTGTTGCCTTCTGACACACTTACGGTGATGTCAGGGGGTGTGGCATATGCAAATAAGTTATGCTAATGAGCTATGCTAATGAGCTCCTGCACCTCTTTTTCTACGAAATGACCCCTGGACCCAACAGTCATTGTCATCACTCAGGTCTGAGTGGGAAGGCCATTATCATGTGTGTATGTGTGTGTGTGGGGGGTCTGAACTAAGCCTCCCACCCCATCCTCCAGAGCAATGGTCCACCAGGAACTCTCCCAGTAAGGCTCTAAAAATTCTGATTTTTTAAAAATGCCAGAATGATGTATATTTTGCTAACAGAGAGATATAAAAACCTGTTGCATTTGTACAGTGTGTACAGCAAGCCAGTGTGGAGCAGTGGGCTACAGTGTTGGACCAGCATCCGGGAGAGCTGGGTTCGAATCCCCACTCATGCCATTGAAGCTCACTGGGTGACCTGAGGCCGGTCACACTCTCTTAGCCTAACCTACCTCACAGGATTCTTGGCTGTGTGTGTGTGTGGGGGGACTTTTGGTACTACACAAAGGGCATTAAAAATGTGGGCTAGTGAGAACCTGGGATGTGTAGACACATGGAACACTGGGGAGAGGAGCAAGAGGAAAATGGGGGAGAACGGGCAAAAAAAAAATCTGGCCAGGTGCTGTTAAATATGTTGCTTTAAACCAGCAGTGCCTTGCCAGGTTCTTCCCAGGTCTCCTGTCAACAGCCCCTGGCTGTCCTTTCTTATTTTTAAAAATTTATATCCTGCTTTCCTCCTTGATCAGGAACTCCAAGTAGCTTCTCACATAGCTCTCCCCCTCCTCCACTTAACCCCCACAACAGCAGCCCCATAAGGGTAAGGTAAGGCTGAGAGATTGTGATGGTCCCAAGGTTACCTGGCCGGCTTCCATGGTCTCTCCTTCGTCTTCCATGTATGGAAGCTCTTTGGAGGCAAAGAAATTGAGTTTTATTTATGTTTTTGACTTTTAAGCTTGTAAAATTCCCTAAAGTAACACTGATGTAGCTGCAACACTGAGTACATAAATGGAGAGATTTCATGGAGCATAGCTCCATCGCTGGCACTACTTAGAGACTATCGCTGAGTGCAAAGGGGGTTTTTTTGGGGGGGGGGGTTGCCTGGGAGAGGAATGCTGGACTTGAAGGGCTTGGGGATAAGTCTGTATGGATGTTTTTGGTGGTTGATTTTCTTCTCAAGTCATGTCATATGCAGAAACACATTTATCTGTATTACAGTAACTTCATTTTATATAAACTCAGGTGGGTAGTCGTGCTGGTCTGAAGCAGCAGAACAAAGTTTGAGTTAGGGCTGCCAAGTCCCCCCGGGGGGCGGAAAACCCCCCGCCCCAGCATGCACGTCACAGGGAAGTGACGTTATGACGCCGGGCACGCTGGGGGCGGGGCCACGGCCATACAAGGGAAAACTCTATGGCGCGCGCACCGGGATCCGCACGGGAGTCCCCTGCCGGCAAGGTAAGTGCCACTTGGCAACCCTAGTTTGAGTCCAGGGGCACCTTTAAGACCAGCAAAGTTTTCTTCTGGGTATAAGCTTTCATGTACACAAAAGCTTATACCCAGAATTAAAGTTTGTTGGTCTGTTGAATTGTGCCTTTGAGAACTTTGGTTCTAGGGGATGATGGGGGGCACTGTTATTGGGCAATTAAATGTAACTGGGGATGGTTAAAAGGGTTAAAAGATTGACACAGTTTATAAGAAGTACAAAGATGAAAAGTCTGAATGAAGTATAAAAAGCTAGTTGGAGATCTCCTCTCTTGGGTTTTTAGTTAGTAGTGGGTTCTTTACTTTCTCCCTTATATGTAGTTTTCCCCTCCCCCTTTTTTTCTGTTCTAGTTTTTGTAGTGTTTAAAAAATCAATAAAAAATCCCCTCCGGGGGCTTTAAAAAAAATATTTCAAAATTCTCCCCAAGTACATGCCCTATAGAGCAATGTGCCCCATTGTAATTCCACGAAAAATTGGAGAAAGAGGGGCAGTTTCTCTCTTCATCTGAAGCGTACCCGTTTGCTTCCTTCTTGGCCGCATTGTTTCCCGGGAAGTTAATAAAACCAGCCTCTCAGTCCATCAAAGAGACCAACAAACTGGATTTAAAGAGACTGCTTGCCAGGAAGCTGCGGTTTAAAGATGATCCATATTCCAAAAGGCAGGCGAGTGGCCATTCTCTCATAAATAACCTGCTTCCACCCCCAGACATGACATGTTTTTTATGCACCGTCTTAGGAACAAGCAACATAAGAAAATCAGATTACATGAGCTTCCACAACCTGCCAAGTACAGAAAATAAAATTACGCATAAACTTGCTGCCCCAGCCAGTGCTAGCTGAACGATGTCCATGGCACACCCCACATCACTGAAAGCATTCTTGTGCTAATTTGAAAAGAAGGGATAGACTCCTGCTGAATGCTAGCTATAACCAGGGAAGCAGAACTGGAGTCTCTTGCCCTAAGCAGGCATGGTGGATGTTGATGTGGGTTACTCTACCAAACAGAGAGCCTTTGTATACTGCACATTAAACTTTTTGGAGAGCGAGGGAACCTGTTCCAGACACTTTTTCCCAGAAGCCCTTGGGAAAAACATGAGAAAATTTCCTTGATACTTGACACCAGGGGTCGTTTCGTAGAAAAAGAGCTAGGGGAACTTATTAGCATAACTCATTAGCATATGCCACACCCCCTGACATCACTGGAAGTATGTCATAAGGCCACACCCCCTGACATCACCGGAAGTGTGTCATAAGGCCACACACCCCGCCCCCAACGGTCCCAGCCGCCGCGATCCCCCCGAAATGACCTCTGCTTGACACAGAGGTATACTGCCTCTGGACAGGGAGGTTCTAGTTAGCTCTCTGAGCCAAATCTGCTGATAGATATATTCCACCCCCCAAAAAAACCTGGTCTCATCTCACTGGACATCTCACCATGTGGAAATTAGTACCCATAAGTTAATTATGCCTTGTGCAACCTAGTCCCTTTGGTCGGTCCCAAACCTTCTCCCCATCAATTTCATTGGGAGCCTCCTAGTATACCTCACAGGGTTGTTGTGAGAATGCAATGGAGAAGAGGACAATGTTGTAAGCTGCTTTGGGTACCTGTTGGAGTGAAAAGTGGGGTATAAATGAATTAAAATAATGTATCCACAAGGCAGAAAGGAATCCCACTGTCTCTTTCGTCCTCTCCCTCCACACATAACTTTATAAACTTCGATCAAGTCCCCCACCTTCATCATCCCCCCAGTCATCTTTTCCCCCCTAAAATGAGAGGAGGAGGAGGAGGAGGAGG